>NW_024104470.1:1356885-1527027 GCF_003945595.2 Pipra filicauda | reverse complement strand
GACAGCAGAGGAATACAGAATGCAAAAATATTCATTAAAGGTGTAATTATTGATTTTAAAGACAAAGTACTTTTCTACCTGGAGACACAGAATGGCCACTGAGATAAGCTACACCAACAGAAATAAAACCAATAAAGGTAAGTTACTTGGCCTTGGAATTTGCTACATATTTTCTTGTAAATCACAGGGGTTTTTTCAAACATCTGAAAGAGACAGGACATTATGAAGCGATATATTCCTTTTCTTGTAAATTCTGCAAGCATTTTGGAAGAGGTTAAAAGGGAAATTCAGAGTACTGACATGTTAAAGTGGATGAACAAAAAATTTCACTGTGTCTTTTGATAAGAGTAGAAGACATTTGTAAATCTAAACAATGAGAAAGGGAGGACTTGACCAAAGCCATATATGAATTCACACACACACATTAGACCAGCTCCTAGAAGAGATACCCAGAGATTGCTAAACAAACACATAAACTCATAATGACCCCAAGCTGTAAATTTCTGGAAACTGGGGGAAGCACTGCTCTGTGCTTGCTTTACTCTTCCATTCTTTTCTCATCAGTCTTCCTTGCTGCTGGCCAGTTGGACTTGACTAGTTGGAGCTTCAGTCTCACTCACTGACACACTGTTTCAGTCTCACCCAGTTCTTACACTGTTATGTTCTTAACTAGGGGAACAGAGAACAGACTTCACAACACAGCTAAAGGTGTCACTTACGTGAAAATACTATAACCAAAAAGAGTAATTTCTAATACCCACTGAACTGTGAAATATGTTCTTACTGGAATGTGCACCACTGTATATGCCCAGTAGAGATTTCTTGGCACAGCTCCCTGAGGTGGAATCTAACACCAATGTATCTACAGTTTTACATTATATCCATTCCTAAAGAACATGCAGGTAAGAAAAAACCTCAATATTAATGTGATTGTTCTGGATCTCCCCCAATAATGTCAAGAGAAGAATCCTCATTGCGTGAAAGGCAGGAGAAGTAAACACTTTTGTTGCTGGGTACTGGAGCTGAACAAATTATTTACAATGAATAAGTTATCTGAATAATTAGACACTTTCTGCTTGCTGAAGACCATTCAGTGGTTGAATGTCAGACAACTCCTCTGAGTGGAGGGTATCCATGAATTGTTGGTGAGCATCTCTCTGACAGTAGCAGCTTTCACTGGCTGAGCTCTGTATGAGGCCAACACAGTCTGGGTGAAGGACAGAAGCCTTCCCACCCCATCCACAGGGGACTTAGGGTCAGCAGGTAGGATGTGACTGGGGAGTGCTCCGTGTGAACACTGTGTCTGTTCTGGATGGCTGAGCCTTCAAAGCACTTCCAGCTTGCACATGTATAATTCAAGTCCTGTGAATACCAACTGTGACATTCTGGGTTACTATTTGCAAAGAATCATATTTTATTGGGAAATGATGAGCTATTTTGACCCATCTGTACATTTTGACATACTGCCAAAGGAAGAATTGGGGGTGGTCAAAAACATAAACAAAAGGTCTGGGCCAAGGCTCAATATTGGCATATATTTGAGACAGTTCAATTAACTAGATGATTAGCTCCAATGATCATGTCCAGAAGTGACTGAAGAACCAAACTCTGAGACGGGACTTACTCTGTAACTTCCATCAGTATACTAACCCCTCCCCATATGATGTGGGATGAGACAGTCTGTCCCTGGGTGCAGCACTGAGCCACAGAGATGAAGGGCAGCATATGAGGGTCACAGGGATTCTGTGGGTCACGTCGGTGCTGGGACTGTCTCACATCTCAGGCATCTCATGCACACATCGGCTGAGAATTTCTGACCGGGGGAGGGAAGGAAGAGTGAGCGAGGGATGTGATGAAGGACAGTGACTCAGGCTGCCATATTTGGTGTGCAGGCAGAAGCAGAGACATGAGTCACCCATCAAGCCAGTCAGGAAGGGCCAGCTTTCTATCCAGAAGATTAATTTGAGACTGGCTGATTTCCAAGAGGAAATCAGATGGAGGGATGCAGGAGGCAGTGTTTCTAGATGAGAGATGTTTCAGAGCATGTGACATGAGAGAGAAGATTAACCACAAAGACACAATATAAATGAAGATAGAGATTATTTTGGAAAGAGAAGGCAAATGAGGGGGATGCACAGCCCCTTTCGCTCTCCCCCAGTAAAACTATTTAAGGTTTGGGACCATAAAATTCAGTTTGCTATGTTTGTAATTTCTTCTTCCCCAATGGAACTATTGAAATCCCTCACATGATGGAGCTGAGGGACCTCTTTTTAAAAGTATGTATTTTTATAAGCATCTGAGAGAGAAGAAATACTGGAGGAAGATTTTCTGGGACATTGACTTCCCGTAGAGGTACGAATCATACTGCTACCACAAAATCCAAGAAGTGAGGCAGGCAGATTGCAGACGTGTTGCATGCTAAGGTGATCCATGCTGGTGGGCAAAGCCATGCCCAATAAAAGAGTTAATCAGCCACTCACCAGCACACCCCCAGTTCTGTGTCCCTCAAAAATGGGGCCTCACCAGAGCTCGTGGCTCCTGCCACAGCACAGAAAGGAGAAAAGTTGAAAAGCAACCATGTTTAATGCTCTTTTTGCCTCTTGAAATGCTCATTTGTTTTTTCTCTAGACTAGAGAAAACTAGACTCTCATTTCATGAATGCTACACTGGGTTGATTTACTCTGAGGTTATTCCAACAACCTTCTCCCTCTTGCAGGAGGCACCAAATGTGAGGTTGAGGGTCAGCCTAGCTCTGGTCCTATCTGAAGACAATGCTCATGCTATCAAGTTGCAAGAGGGGAAAGGTGGTGTAGTATGATTATGTTACCACATCCTACATCCAGGGAGACGAGTAAATAGGGGGAAATCTGTCACAACCCTGAGAACATAATTTATGTTGTCTGCAGCCACATTGCCCCATCTACAAAACAGCATTTATGAATTTTCCCTGCTTCATAAGGATATTCTGAAGGTGTAGTTCAGCTGCAGACAGTGACTTGGAGTGTGTTTTTACTCTGTCAAACATAATTTTCTATAAACTGTAGTTTTGGGAGTTTTAAAATCTTGCTCACAATACATTGACCAAAAAGCTGATTAAGTATGCAGTGGAGAGTGCAGTGACTTCTGTTAAGAGTGCGTTTTCATTGGAACATCAGAACTATTATAGCTGTCTATATAATATACAGGCTTGATATATATGGTATCATTAAGGATTTACATCCTGAGATAGTAATGATTTGAGAGCACATGCTTTCTGGGCCCTCTTGTCAATAATACAGCACTGAAAAAAAAATCCCTGATGTCTAGTTTATATTAGTTAATACAGATTTTAAAGATCATGAAGTACTGGACAAAGTAATTTCTTTGTTTGTCATGAAGAGATTGCCTCCATTTTTTTAATACTCCAACTGTAATGATTTTGTCGTCGGGACCAAGCACTACAAAAATTCTCCCTACAGACAAATTAATATTTTTCTTTAACCAGGCACTTCTGGGCTTTTATTTACTATCTGAAACAGTCCATGGTGGAAGTCACAAGTACTGCAAAGTGAGTATGCCAGCCATTAATGACTTGCAGCCTTCAGCAGCTGTTGACAAGGACTGTGGTATTTCCTCCAAGCCCCTGGGTATGAGTCTAAGCAGTGGAGCAGAGAGAAGGGGTTAAGATATTCCAGAGTGTTAAAAACTATTTCTGGATCCCATCCCTGCTTGAAATGCAGTTCAGCTGGTGAAAATTCAACAAAAATTGACTGAGGACCTCTGCCCAATCAGCCATGTATTATCCATCTCTGACACAAGCAAATCACTTTGCAAGACATTTCCATCTGTCTCCATTCACTTCTTGCCCTTGCTGTTTTGTGTCTCTGTAGCAGACACTGCATTTCCAGCTCTCCAAACTGAGGTATCAAGACTTGCCAACCACCAGCCTTTTGCCATGGTCATGTTTTTTGCATCTTCTCTCCCTTGGCTCCCTGACCTCTGTCCCGCTGCAAAGGGGTGTCTGAGCTCTCTGAGGCTGATCACACCACACAGAAGTGATCTTGCATCTCTTGCTTCTTTCAGTGATCCCTTGGAAAGGTGCCCTCCACGACAAAGCACTTTCAGAGCAGCCCTGTTTCTGATCCTCTCCCATCAGCCACCTATGAACAGGTTGTTGTAACACCTTGTTGATCCCGCTCACATAGGGCCCAAGACTTTTTCCTGCTCTTGGGAGAATAATTCAAGAGATTAATCTGTTCTGACACAGATTTTGTTCAATAATAGCTATAAAAACATGGCAGAAAGTGGGAGAAAGAGAAAGAATAGCCTGACTTGTGGTCATTTTTCATTTGTGGAATTTCTTAAATCCACTATAAGATATACTTTACGTTGAGGGGTGATTTAGTTTCCGCTTCAAACTCTGGGTCCCTAAACACATAGCTAACACAGAGACCCACTGTTTCTTTCTTCTGTCTCACTCCCACCTCTCCCCACTCCCTCTCACAGTACCTGAAGGACATGATATTGTTATACTGGGGAAAACAACCATGGCATATGATATGAAGCTGCAGGACCTTTCCATGAAACATATTTTATCTGATCTTTTTCCACAGAAGCAATTTGGAAGCTAAATGGAACTGTAATGCAGAGCTACAAAACTATTTCTCTTTCTAAACCTCCTTATCTTGCTCTGCATTTGTCAGCACTCTGGGTGGGTACATGCTGTGGAGTGCCAGACGAGGAACCAAACCTGCTGGCTGGAGTCCAGGCTTCCCTGTGGTGGAGATCAACATTCAGGAAATAAATGTGCCCATCTCTCATGGATCTCCAGAATCTGAGATCAAGTTTAATGTTCACTGTCACATGTATGTAAAGATAAAGATTTATAACAAGAGAAGAAATAGTTGACAGTCAGGGCTGCTGTGTCCATTTGCATGGTTACACCTGGATGGTAAATAGCTTTTCTGGATTTAAGAGTGGTATGCCCATAAACATGGCCTTTCTATAGTGTTCTCTGCTATTGCAGAGACACAAAACAAAAGCAGAAAAGGCATCAGGAAACCTTTCCAACAGAGTTTCTAGGCTGTAAGATAAAAAATATCCCAGTCCTGATATTGGTAAAAGGTTCCCACGCAGCTGGGCTGCAGCTGCCTTGCCTCTTGTCATTAGAATTAGGCATTTGCTTGTCTGCGATATGCTACAGCTCCCAAGAGAATTGGAGATGGGTCTGTTTGTCTCCAAAAAGGCTGACATCATGCAACCAGCAATACCAAACCTCATCTGTCTCCTCTGTGAACAGCAGAGGCTGTTCCACTTCAGAGAGTCTCCCACCACCAGTAGAGCACTCAGCCATCCTTGTCTTGATCTACAGTGGAAGTTGTCTCTGTCCATGGCAGGGGGTTGGAATTAGAGGATCTTCAAGGTCCCTTCCAACACAAGCCTTTCTAGGATTCTGTGAAACCTGGCAGAATGTGAACTTGCCACAAAAACAATTGCCATCTTCCCCTCCACGGTGGACTCAATGATCTTAGAGGTCTTTTCCAGCCCAAATGGTTCTATGACTTTTTCTGGTCATGCAAAAAGGAATAGAAACTCGTGTGACAAGCAGTACTAAATTTAAGTTAATAAACTATAACGAGACCTTTAGTTCTGTCTCTTGATGATACTCAAACCAGAAGGACTAAAGCTTTTTGTTACAGAGCAGGATAATCTCAGCAGGCCTAACAGAATAAAAATTCCTTTCTGCCAGTACACTGGGAATGACTCAGAATAAACATGGCAAGGAGATCTTAAAATAAAGAAATGCTATAACATCTTGCTTCAGGATAGGGAGGAGAGGAAGATTAAATACTTTCATTAAATTAACTCTCATCTGAATGAGGCTTTTGTTTCATTTTTAAAGAAACTCGGGGTTTTGTTGTCATTTTTTTTTCTTGAGTGGTAAATATAATGCAGAATTCCAGAAGCCTCATTTCTAAACAAGAAAATGTAATCAGTTTCACAGAGCATTGAGACAAATCAATATGGAAGGAGTCAGAAAACCAAACAAAAGCAATGAGAGAAAAATACTACCCTATTTATACGGCCATAATACATGGGAGAAAAAGATACTTAAAATTACAGAGCTAATTTTTAAAGCAGCAAACAACACTAGTCAGTGATAAAAAATAACAGTAAACTATTTCAGCCGAAAAATACCACAAGTCTGTGATGATTATAACAACCCATGTGATGGTCATTGTTGTCTGCAGTATAGAAACATCAGCTATTTTGGCTTCTTTTTGTTTTTTTTCATTTGTCATTAGCAGAGAGTAAGAGACCAGAAAAGTAATTATTGTCCAATTAACCCTTGTGACATTTCAGCTTCATTTTCGGCTTCAAAGTTTGGTTTTATAGTGTGATGACTCTTCAGAAGGATAGCAAGACTTTACTGAAGACAGGCACTATCTGACTTCAGTGGGGGCTGCACAGAATCAACAACTAACTGGTTTTAGCATTCAGAGCCATGTCTTAGAGTCTGTGTCATAAGAGAGAAAAAATACTACATCATAAGTAGTAGAAAAAAAACCTAAAATCTCATCCTTTTTTCTTAAGATTCTTCCTGTCTCCACTCCAGGAAATGTCATCTCTGCATAGAAAGCACAAGCTTTAAAGCCAGCTGAGGATCCACAGACTTTTCAGCGTATTTTAGCAAGGTAGAAGCTGGCTCGGATATCTTCAGAAGAGGTACCTTTGCTGCTCTCTCTTATTAAACACTCACTTTACTTTTTCCATACCTTGAATAAAATTCATAGTGAATTAATTTTCTCAGCTGCAAGTCAGGAAACAGTAAGAATGGAAAATAGGAAAGAAAAAATGCCAAAGTAGAACTGGAATAGAACTCTGTTCTTTTGACATCATGTTCAACGAATCTGAACATAAGGAAAGAAGTACATGTCCACTATTCCAAAGGAAGAAAAATTACAGTGGCTAATGACAATGTGTGACTGCTTTTGGTGTAGGAATATCCCCTTCGAGTCACTGGGAAATAGAAAAACCAAATTACCCTTAAAAAAAGTCATAAAGTTCTGTTTCTAATACAAAGGCTTAAATTAAAGAAAACGTTAATCAGATCACCCACTATTCCAATTCCAGTACAAGAAAGCCAGAAGGAAACATCCAGCAAAAAAAAGTTAATATTCATCTGGAGACATATTAAATGAAAATAATCACAAAGTCGACAAACTTCAGCCCATATAAAGTTGCATGCTCATTTTTATTCTGCCATCAGCTCTGCTTTACCTTTGGGCCATTTCATATCTGCTTGAGTTATAACTGGTGTAATAAATGGGTTCTTAGGCAGCATATTTCCATGCAAATTTACATTGTCAAATTACTATTCTTATTCCAGCTTCATCATAGAGGAAAAAAAATAGATCGAGGGATGTGTTTAAAAAAAAAATCCTTATGATAAAAAAATAAGGGTTTCAACAGACTTATCATTTGAAATATTATTTTTCACTGGAATAGAAGTGTATGAAATTTAATAGGAGTAGATCCAAAAAGCTTCCGGAGAAATTCAGCTAAAGACCCTGTAAAAGTAAACCTGTTTGGAGAAGTTTTATTTTATCATGAAAAGAAAGTAAAAGAAACACAGTCCAATCAATTGATTTTCACTGACTGGTTTTCAAAGATGATCATTACTATTCAATTTTCCCTATCTACTCAAACACAGTATTTTCCTTTGGAAAATTTCAACATTCAAAATCAAACTAAAGTTTAAGTGAGATGTGTGTTTAGCTGCACTGTTTTAGAGAGAGTCACGGTGACTTCAAAGGCACTGTGTAGCTGCTCAAAGTTGTACAAGCACGGCAGAGCTTCACTGGACCCGAGCCCTGGGAAGCTGTGGAGGAGGAGCACAATGCAAGAGCTGAATATGGAAATTTTTCCTGTGTTTGCACCATTCTCTTACTTTTTTAAAAAGGAGGAAAATTTCAATGTATTCTTTTTGAGGTTTGTGGTAGTATGAAAAAGCGTTTGCAGTGTGTGCAGCCAGTTGGCTGGCTGAACTGGCTGAGAAAAACCAGCCTTGTAATTTGGGCTATAGTAAATGCTGACAGAAATTTCTCTGATACTGTTCCACTGCAGCTGCCTCATTGTTCTGTTTTAACGTAATCAGCACAGTGAGGAGGAAGAAAGGAGTGTTAATTTTATATCAAATAAACTTTAATTGAGTCTTTCATACTTTAGTACTGTATAATAAATGCATATAATGGTCTCTGGAGTTAGCTCTGGTTGTGACAACGTAGTGTCTCAAAAACTTGTCTTGGGTGCATTATGGTACATTCAGTTCTGTGTCACTGTCTTGTCACCTAAGTGAGAATAGTCCCTGAGACACCCCCAGACACTCCTGCAGAAGTTCCTGAGGAATCCCATGTCTATCTTTAACAAAAGAGGCTCCTGGGTAAGGGAGCAGCTCCTCAAAATAACCAAAAGGGTCAAGGTGGGCACTGTCAAGGAAGAAGGATGATGCAGAAGGGAAAATTCACTTGCAACCAGTGGTACATCAGAAGCCCCTGAGGCATGGAGGTGGGTTGTGACATGACTGACAGTGACCTTCCAAAACCACTATGAAGTAGCCTGTAAGCCACAGGGAAGAAAGCATGGCAGATCTCACCACCCAAAACCAAAAAAATGGTTCTGTTTTCCAGTCCACATAATATTGCAGTTCCTGGTAAAGGAATGAACAATCTTCATGTCTGTCTCCACCTGCCTCTGCGTCTCATTACAGGTGAGGTACATTAACACGAGGGGATTTTGACACAGCTAAACTTGGCTTACAGATAGAAAATAACCCCCTAAAATAGGGAAAGCTTTTTTCAAAGCGTGTATGCAAAGCAGTGCGGCTACTTTCTCCTCCTCCCCAAACCCCTTTATTTGTTTATATCAATTTTAAGTAAATGATGCTCAGATGACTTTCGATCCATAGATATTATGGGTAAAACCAAATAGTCTCACTGTTTTAATTCTTACTTTCTCACACAACTCGTACTTGAATCATAGACATGACAGTAAAAAGAATAAAGGTCATGTTGTCTATCCCTCTGTCTCAAGGTGGAGCATATTAGACTTAGAGTCATGCCTAGGCTGTTCTTAAAATATTCCAAGGGTGGAGACTATAGATTACCTCCTCCAGGTTTAATTAACCTTCCAGTTAGAATATTTTTTTTGAGAACTTCTCAATGTTATTTTATTCCATGGTAATTTTTCCCAGCCCAAGCCAGTATACAAAATAGTTTATCCTCACCCACGTTTGAGGTTTTTTTGTGCAATCTTTATGCATTCCCCTTCTCTAGAAGTTGGGTGGCCCCAGTTCTTCTCATCTTTCTGTTTCTGAGATTTGCAATCACTTAACATTGATTAACTCTCATTCTTTCTAAAATATAGAAGTTCAAGACAGGAGATGGTTCTCAAAATTCCAAATTAAACCAGAATAAAAATACTGTGAGAATGCTACATGCTACATTTTATTCTTTTTTCTTTTTTTTTTTTTTTTTTTTTTTTTTGCTTACTTGAGGAGGCAATGTATTAGCAGTGCAACAGCCAAAAGAAATCTGTCACTGACATTTACCATTAGACCTGGACAAAAGGAATAATTTATCTGATTAGTTTCATCTTTGTCTGTTTAATTAATTGAACTAATTCTTTGTAAATAGTTCTTGGTTGTTAGCATATTCCCAAGCACATTGTGGCAAGTATTAATTACTTCAAATTTAATTTGCTTTGCTTGATTGACCAACAAGGTCACGGTGCTCTGTGTTTGAAAGAGGGCAAAGAAGCCTCAAAGAAGCTTCACAAAGAAACGCAAGTTTTCTTTGTCCAAATATTCTGCAATCATCAAAACTTTGTTCTTTCCAGAATTATGCCTACAAACAATCTTTGCTAGAGTAATTACAGAAAATGGGCAGTGGAAAATGAAACAAAGCAAAAAATAATTCTCTTCCTTTCCTTCACTACATACAGACTGATTCCCTTCCTGCCATCATCTTCCCAACCAATTCTGCATCTCACAGCACACAAACAGGTACATTTTGATGGGAAAATTATGAAGCCAAGGAATGAAGCAGAACAAAGGAAACAGCTGTTGCCAGTCAAGGCTGGAGAAGAGAATCGGAATTAACATGGAATTTGTAAATTTAGCAAATCTATTTTGAGAATTCGGAATGATGAATCATTCCCCGCCTCCCTAACTTCCGATATGCCTTGAGAGAAAGTTTGTTTGGCTTAACCCTGGCCCTCCATTGTCTTTTAGCCAAAAAAGTCCTACAAGTGCTGTGTCCCCAAAGATGAGACCCTGGACTACAGGTTTGAATACATATCCTAAGGTGTTGCTTTTACCTTCAGTCGTTTCTATTAATGAGTCTCTTTTAGCTATACTGTAACTATCTGTGCATTTACCATGCAGAGTTCCTGGACAGTCACTTCATTTCTCTGACTGCCCTTAGAAATTTAACTTTCCAGGCCCTGGAGCTAGGAACCACTCATCAGGAAAACTGGTAGGAGCCATGACTGGTCCAGCTGAGCAGCCCAGTGCACCCACCTGGTGCTAAGGGAGAGCAGCCTCCACCAGTGGCGTTGGAGAACCCCAGCCCTGTATGGATAACAGCCAAGGAAAGCAGAGAAGGGTTAGATTTCACCACGGAGAAGAAGTGGTTCAGCTCCTGTTATCTACTTCTATTTTTTTACCTCATCTCTTGTTTGGTTTGCCTACCCTCTACTTAGATGGATCTTTCCTTTCCTTTTGTTACCCTACTCCACATTTTTCCCAAGCATTCTTGGAGATGCCCTTTTCCTGCAAGCCCCATTCTCTGCAGTGTCTCTCCCTCTTCTATAACTGATCTTTTTAACCTTTTTTCTCGTCCTTTCTCTCTAGCCCTTTTTTATCCTTTTGCTTTCTCTCATAGTACTTCTCTGCCCTGTAACCTGTCACTTTCTGCTCAAAAAGGAAATTTTAAATCAATAGCCTGCACTGTGGAATTGTTGCCTTTTTCACTTTATTTAAATTCTACCCTCATAAGAATCAATTCAAATCTCCACTCTCACAGCTGGAAGGGAAAAAAAAGTCCATGCAAGTATTTACCTCACATATAGACCTTCAGTGCCTGTACACATCCAGACACACACAGCCTAGTGGCACTTGAAAATACAGGTGGTGTGTCAAAAATCACACTGTCACTTCTCTTGAGGTTTTGGTCTCCTTTCGGTGTCCAGGGAGCCAGCAGAAAGGAAAACCAAGCTTTTGCTCTTTCCATTTCACATTCTGTGCTCCTCAGAGAGGCAAATTTTTCCCACAGAACATTGTGTCAGACAACAGAAATTATAATTTGCCACACAGCAATATTGATTTAAATTATCCCACAAAACTACCAGAAGGTCAGGCTCTGAACATATTATTCACATCCTCATCGATTCTCATGTTTGGCCTTAACAATGCCACCTAGAGCTTTTATTTTGGCCGGGGAATGGATATTCTCCCTGTACAGACCCACAGCCTGCAGCAGCAGCTCAGCATTGGAGCCCACAGCCACAGGTACCAGCTGTGACCAGCAGCACTGAACAGCAGCTGGACAGGAGCCCCATCCTAGTCTTTGCATCATGTCCCTGACTATTACACAAAATACAGTCCAGTTAGTGCTGATTCAGGACATAAAAGCAGCAAGAAGTTTGGCTAAAAAAGTCAGTGCCTGTGACAGCAGTCAGGAGTGAAAAGATTTATGTTCATAATGCATTAGGCAACCAGTGAAGACATCTCACCTACATCTAGTGAGAGAAGGAGCCCATAACACCTGGGGACCAGCTGAGACTCTTCAATAAAGTGCTAAATCTATGTGGGACTCCTTGTCCTTGCAAGAGGGTAAATAGGAGTCAGTGTGTTAGCAAAGGACAAGACTTGCTCCACTGGAGAAAGTATTTCATTTTCAGGAGCAACTCATGCTCTTAGGTTACAATTTCCCATGGCACAAGTCCCTGTCGTCCTGAAGCCCAGGTGCATCTGGCAAAATTATTTGGTACATTCTGTTAGAAAGGCATCCAGTTGCTTTTTGGTGCTTGGGCTAAATTCTGGCTGGTCCTTTGATGGCAAATGAGAGGCATAAATCAATGGCAGTTGATCAGTAATTATACAAAATTACAGTATGCTTTTATGGTGTTTTTATAAGAAAGTGTCATTTTGCTACTCAGCCTGACTAATTTCTGGCTCATATTGAATCATTGTGCCATGTTTGCAGCTCATTAAAGCCACACTTGCAGATCTCTCACCCCTTTGCCCTGAGTTTTGTAACGAAAAGGGGGAGAAGTGATGCTTTCTCCAGGATTCTGCAGTATATTCTGAATTGCCTTGAGGTGACAGTGCTTTTTCAGGCCAAAGCCAGCCCCTGCAGGCTGGGCTGACAGCACAGCTCACACCTCACCCTGCAAGTGAAGCAAAGTCCCTTACTCAGCCTCTCAAATTGCCTCGCTGGGGTCAGGTTTGGGGAGAGACACAGATTTTAAAGCCTCATTAGGCTGTTCAGCCCTGTCTTGTTTCTTATAGACCAACCAGACACAAGGAGTCTGGAGCCAGAGCACAAACACACATATACACACAAATCTTCACACTCCATAAAATGTTTCTACAGCAAAAAAAAATCAAAAATTCCTTTCAATATTTTTGGTAGGTTGTGGGTTTTTTATGGTCAGACTGTGCTGAACTAAGGATTACTCACAACATACCTATACTTATATCTACTTTGAAATATTGACTTTGGCCTGAATTTTCCCCATTTTTTTCTATTCTGTCTCAACATCCTGAGAAATTTTACTGGAGAAATAGAAAAAATAATTGAAAATAACCAACCTCACAAAACAGTGTTATCTCTTCTGTAATACCAGATCAACCCATAAACCAATAAGAGGGTCCCTTCCCGTGTAAAGCTAATGTTTCCCCATGGCCTCTTTTATGCATAGCTCTAAATTATTTTCAGCAAAAGTGGTTATTACCAGCCACCATTAGGCAGCATTTTCTAATCAGACAGTCTTGCTCCATTAAGGCCAACCTCTGACAGCAGGACAGCAATGCATCTGAACCCTGTCAGCATCCCCAGCTGACTTCATGACAGGATTCTGCTATACCAGAGGCAGCCCGAAAGCCAACTGGAATTACCTTGCTTTCTAGGCACTTCTAATATTGATGTCACCCAATACCAGTGCAACACCTTACACTACTTCAAGTGTTCAGCACCATTCAACAGCTGTAATCACACAGCCTAAAATGAATTTTGGGCAGCATCAGTAGTGGTAACAAGATGAATATGCTTCTCTAGGAAGCTCAGAGAGGGAAGGCAAAAACTTAGTATTCCTGGAATTCAGATCAAAAGTCTTTGTCACAGAAACCCAAGGAAAAATTTCAGTGGGGGACACTTCATTTTGCCTCCTCCTGTTTCAGAAGAGTCTAACATTCCTTTCTCAGAATAGAGCTTTAAATTTGAGTTAACATTTTGACTTATAAACTTGTCTTTTTTTCTCAAGTACCAAATGCCTAACTTTGGGTGAGATCATTGTCATCTTTGCTAAGCAGGATCATCAGGCCCCAAATGGATTTAGGATCTTAACTTCAGTTAATCTGCTTGACAAGTTTGAAATGAATCTGCCATCTGGTACCCAAATATATCTAGAAAAGAAAAAAACCTTTTGGTTGTGAGTAAAGAGAGAAACAATAGGTCTGTAACCCTCCCCTTCCCTCCTTCTGCCATGAATAAATGCAGAATATTTGGGGTTTTTAAATTTTAATGATGTTTTGATGGACCAGAAGCAGCAGGAGTCATATGTGACTTTAAGAGGCTAAGAGAGATCAAGCAGAAGGGAATGAAAGCCTTTTTTTTAATGAGAAAATTCAACAATCACAAATTTTTTTCTGCAGTTTTTTGTGGTTTTACCAACTTATTTAAGGAAAGGCATGTTAGGCTGTCTTAATTCCAGGTTATACTTATATTTGAACAATTCTGTTGGTGACTATTAACAACCTCTACCTTTAGGCAATTTAGCATCTAACTTGAATGACCAGTCTAGCTGGGATCCCTGCAGGGTTAAATGGGAAAAGAGTCATACTCCTTCAGATGCCAGTTCACTGAAAGCACCTAACCTTCATATCCTTAATTGTCTCAGAAAACTTTTTTTCTCTAACTCTCTTTGAATGGTAGGCTCCAATACCTTCCCAAAATTTCAACCTCTGACACCAAAAATTATTAGAAAAGCTCTTGCACAGTTCATGGGGAAATAACCATGCAACACCAGAAACATGCAGCAAAAATACTCCCACTGCCCACATTACTCTGATTTCCAGAGCACCTATTTAAATATAAACCAGCATTTCTGAAGTAACATTGTGGGTGCTGTCCTCAAGATATTCTTCCATCAATAAGGACACATGATCATAAATTAAATGAAGTGTGCTCCATGGCAACCATAATGAACAAATTCACTTCAAATCCTGCCAAAATGGCAACATGTCAAATTTAATATTGCAATACGTTGTCTGTTAATTAAAGACCAAGGGTTAGTTTCAAAGGGGAACTAGTAAGGTTTTAAAAATATGCCAGAGATAATGTATTCCATGCATTCCTAATTTCATAGGCATCCTTTAAAACAAGTCAGAATTAGTTATGTGTCAGAGCCACCCCCAGTATAAGGGATTAATTGAATTTCTTACAAAATTATGACACAGTAAGAGGCATTGCATGGACTGTACTTTCTGTGCTATGCTACACACCGTGGTGGAAATGGGTTTCCATGCTGCACTTGACTCAGTGCGAAGGCTCCTGCCAATTAACACTGTTAATACATGTTAATTTAAGATTTCCCTTTTCCAACTAATTGATATCTGATTAAACACAGAATAAGGTTTTTTTCAAGTGTTCATTAAATAGCTAAAATTTCCTCACAAGTTTCATGTTTTATACGAGGCCACAATCACAAAATATGTAGCTCATGTAATTTCCAAATCATTATTGAGTAATTGGACTTATCAGTTACATGCTAATTAAACTTCAACTGAATGCTCTTTCTGCAATCAGTTGACATCAGATAGATGCACGGTACCCATCTCATTAGGGAAAAATGGAATAGCTAAGGCACTCAAAGTGGAGCCTGGCAGATAGAGCATAAAAGCAAGTCAGCTGTGTTATGGGAACAGCACCTGCAGCTCTCAAAGCTACAAGGGAGTCAAAAATCCAGCAGAGTACCCAGGGCAAACAGACATTAGGCCAGGCTTCCAAGTGGTTCCCAAACTCTGAACTAACACAGGTACTTTGCCTGCCCTGTGCTCTGTTCTGCCATTGTCATACTGTCACTAATAATGAACTCGGTTGGGTTCATATCTACTTTAGTGTATCCACAATCTACTAAAGCTCAGAGTGTCCCAAGAACATCAGTTACATCACTGACAGATTGTGCACACGTCAGAACATGGGGCAATCTGTTTTTGGAGACCTACTAAACCAGCTGCTGGTCTGCATGCTGCTCCTGCCGTGCAATAGTTAAGAATTCACAATTTCCACAGGAAATAAATCATCCATGAAGAAAAGAAACAAGGGAAGAAGCATTGATACACCCCAAATTTGGATGTGCTTTCCTTACCTGCTGAAATGTGTTCATCACCAGTATGATAAGGACAGAAAGATTTTGTAACATTACATGATAAGAAAAGAAATTACATGATAAGAAATCTCATGTCCACTATGAGATTCACTGGCTTTTTATGGAATGATTGCATGGGGAATTTGGGGAACACAAAGTAATGCAAATTGCAACTGTTCCTAGTAATTAATTGGAAGGAAATAAAAAATGTGAGAAAACATCAGGTGCTCTAATGGCTTTTTCAAGCTTTTTATCTGCTAGCACTTCTTTTCTCTGGGACTGTGCTTAGTATTGCTTTTCACTGCTGGATTTGTTTTTGGTGTCTGGCATCAGGAAAAATTCAAATGAATCTTCTTTCAGGGAAAGGGAAAAGAAAAAGACATGTAAGCAAATTTCCTTTTTGGTGTTCTCAGGAAGTTGGGTCATTACTCCTCTCTCTTGAAGGAGAGAAAACCTGCTGAGCTGCATGGGAGATTTGCCTGAATGTAAATTATGGGGTTTAATCCTAAAGCTTATCAAAGGGAGTGGAGTACAGCTCTGCTGTGTCCCAGCTGCACAGCTGTGAGGGATGCTGCTGCTCCCCTCAGCCCACAGATCTGCCAAAACACAATCTGTGCACCCAAAGCACATCTTCTGTTCCTCACCATGGGAGCCTGCACCAAAATAAGCAGACAGAACCTAAGGAAACACATGTATTTCAAACCCCCAGGGACCGAGCAGTTCCCAGAGAGGTTTTCTTTGGTTGTTTTTGGTTTGGGGTTTTTTTGTTTAGATTTAAAAGAACATAGATTTCTAGAAATGAATACTCTGTAGATACTGATTTCTCAAGCTGATATTCCTATAGCGCAAATTTACAAGCATCTTCTGAGTTCTGAGTTCCAAGTTGAAAGCCAAGCATGAGTTTTAGTTTTTTTAATGAAAGCCTGAGAACTGGCAGGAAGATCTAGAAGAGATGTCATATTACTAATGTGAGGCTCTAAAAGAGCAATTAAGCATGGATGAGTATTTACATTCATTGCAAACAAGTTACCTTAAAACAGTTAACCTGTCTGCTCAAAAGAAAGTTCATTTCTTTGACTTAAGTGAACAAATTCTTTAAAAAAATAGTTTCTTCAATTAAAAAAAAAATATCTAAACCATTCCTGCAATTATCATCAACTTCCATCACAAGGAAGATAATTATTTGTCTGAAAGCTCAAAAACTAAGTTTTACGTTTCTTATTAATGCCATCAGACAAACTGTTGAGCCTTTCAATGCTGTAACAGTGATTACCCTACCTTATTTCGGGTTTAAAAAAGTTCTCCAAGCTTCCTGCCTCCAGAACAGCATATGTAAACAAGTGCTCTAAAGTCAGCACAAGTCCAGGGTGGTGGCATCTCTTTGAAAGAAACCACAAGTGGAGACTCAGCTGGAGTTTGGGACAGCTTTGCCTCTCGCTGGCCTTTGAATGTTGTTGGGCTGTCCCTGCTCCCAGCCAGGCAGAGTTGGCTGCAACTCCTCATCTTCAGTGTACAGAGAAGGTCAGATGGGAATCTGCTCCCACCCTTCCCCTTCCCTCACAGCACTGCTTGCAGAACCAGGGCTATGGAAACTAAGGGAGCCCCTCAGTTGTAACTGCATTAGGCGCCTTAAAATTAACATTCCCCTCCCTGCCATGCACATCACTGCAGTAGGAACTCCCTTCCATTTGTTTACATGTTTAAGTAGAAAACAGAATTAGAGCTGACATACACCTTGTTATATGATTACCACTGATTTCGGTGGCAAATCTGCAAACAGCTACAAGACCAGATAGAATCATATATCACTATTATTATACATGTGGTATTTTTGGTTTAATTTCAAAATAATTCCCTTAATGGCACACTGATTTTATTTCTGTATTGAATTCTGTTTAATTGCCCCTTGTTTTAATCTTGCAGGAGCTTTTAAATCACTGAGAAGCTCTAAGAATGTCATCTGCTCACAGGTACTGTATGCAATAAGATGTATTGCTGCTATTATTGCCATTATTAGGGGTGTATGTTATGGTGGGAATGTCATTTGATGTGTCTTATGGGAACAAAAAAGCAAAATGAAACCAAGTCTTTTCCCTTTCTGGCATTTTGCCATTTCACTGTTGTTTTCATATAACTTTTCATTCTTTTCAATAATTGATTGCTTTTATTTGGAGGAGGGGAAGATCACATCCCCAGTAACACTGTCATCTTGGACCATTCCATCACAACGAATGTGACTCTCTTCAAGCCAGCTGGGAACTGGCTAAGTGGGAAGTGGCAAATATTTTAATTTTGAGCTGTCTAAATCAGTATTTCCTTGGCCTTCTCTATATGTGCAGCAGACTTACTTCTTCAGGCAACCTTTTGCACTTTTGTATTTTGTAATCACACACAACTGCAACTATCTTTATCATACAAGCATAGGGGAATTTAGCAACATCCCATGAAGAGAAGGTTGACTGGCATTTTTGCTGATAAAATTTCATTTTCAATTGTCAAACAACAATTGGGACATAAATTCTCTTCTGCAGTTCAGCTTTTACATAAAGTTTCAGCTCAGGTTGTTTGCCATCTTCAGAAGCTAAAACCAGGTAAAATATATTGTAACAGTCAAGGTAAAAAAAACATACAGAACCACTTAATTGAATATTTTTTTCCTTTCTTTCCTCCTGGGGGCCATTCTACAGCTTTCTGTGAGTAACATGATACAATACAAATATACATCTTAAACCCAGCACTGCTTTATACAATTGCATGCTGTTTCCACTGTTATTTAATAAATTGTTCTGTCTAATATAAATTGCCTTGCATTCACCTAACTTCATTTTCACTTGCTACTGTGGGGCTCAGAAATCTGGTTTTGCTAGAATTTTCCAGCATGAATTAGTTTCTAGGTTTCTAGCAGGAATTTGGGGTGAATGTAGGTAATTCTGAGTTGCCCAGCTTTTTAAGGCAGTCGATACGGGCACAAAGAACAGCACGGATTCTCATTCCAGTCCATAGGGGCTATTTCTCTCTATTCCTACTGATGTGCTTCCTATGACAATTACAATTATTTCCTCTATCCTCCCCCCCCCCACTGCTACACAGTGTATAAAACTGACAAATTCATCACAGGATTTAAATTAAAGGTTGTTGCCAATGTTTCACCTCTAAACGAATGTAGTGTTTAATAAATTATCTTGAGTCTAGGAGAGGTTCCATCATGATTCACTCCAGAACATCTCGAGTGCCGGGGCATGCCAACAGAAATAATTAATTTCAACAAGGCTCTCTATTAAGATGCAGCAGACGTGATTAAAGGAGCTGCAGTTTTGAACAAATGGTTCAGCATGTTGGTGTTGAATGGAAATGTTCTCCCTCCTCAACTGGCTCGGCAGCCGTTGGACTTCGTTATGAGGAGCAAAACATAGAAGTGTGCAGACAGGTGCACAGCAGCACTAAAGACTCCAAAACCAGACAGAGCAACAGTTTCGTTTTGCTGTTTACAGAACAGAGATAGAAAAAGACCATCCATCCAGAGCCATGAAAATGATTCGGGGTGAGCATTAAAAATAATTGTAAAAAATAAAAATAATAATAATAACAAATTTAATTAAAATATTAGTAATTCACAGTAATGAGAGCTGCTTGCAAAAATAAGGGAATTACCAAAACACATAAAGTGATTTGTGCCTGTTGTCTCCTGTAAGCTTGTGGGAATGTTTAGAAAGAAATTGTGTCTTGAATTGGCAAAGCAACAACTCGGTTTCTCAGCTTAAAACAAAAAAATGAGAATTTGGCTATTGTTATTTAATGCTTAAAGACTGATTTCCTGATGCTAAATACGTATCCAGAGGCTTAATTCCCACTGAAATCGAGCTACCAAAGTTCATCTCAGAGGGTCTTCATAACTTACAGTAATGGAAGCACAAAAAAAAAAGCACCTTTGGAAATGTATGGATAGACACTTAAAATGCTCACAAATTGCCTAGGAAAAAAATTGGGCTAGTTCTTTTAAGTGAGATCCATCAGAGGGCTTAAAGAGTTCAGCAAGAAAGAACACAGAAGTATTTAGGATGGGTAGCAATGATGAAGGCAAACATTGCCTTGGTGCCTATTCCCCAGTGTCTGGAGAAGTGCCAAGGGGGCCTGAGGGACCCTGGCAATACTCCATGGGAGGGAGTCACACTGTAATTGCACATGGTACATGTATGAGGCAGGATGGGTGAGACTTCCTCCGAATCATCCATCCCACAATGAGTCAAAACACCTATTGAGACCTCCATGGCCTATAAATTGATATTAGAATAAAAATCTCCTCTGCAGTAACAGATATGGACACTGAAGTCACACCTTTCAGGAACAGCAGGAACCAGGATGCTGTTGTGTTGGGCAGCTGACAAATAAACTTGGAACTATCCCCCCCAAGCCCCTGAGGAACATGTAGCAGTAACTGGACCAGATACATACGGACAAAAAAGGTCTTCCTTTCAGTCTATTAAAGTGAACACAAACCCACAGCACTTCTCTAAGGTTAGTGGGATACTACAAAGCCAACAATCAGCAGTTTTTCAGCCAAAATTGTTCCCCCACATATAAAGAAAAGTGAAATCAGGCAACTGGTCATGCAGGGCACAAGGGCAAACAAGGAAGTCTTCTGCTGCCCAGGATAACATGAATAATAAGGTACTAAAGATGTTAAGTGCCATGTTTATTTTCCCATTGTGAAGCGAGGTTTGCCCGTGAAGAACTGTCTGTCTTTAAATAAAGCACCTTTCAAAGCTCATTACAAAACCATCTGAGCGCTCCTGACAGTCAAGTTGGTGTGTGAGACAATGGCTAATTATTCATCATGAATAAATTACCAGATGAACACATTCTCCCTTTTTTTCTGAGGTGTGTTACTGGAGTACTTGGGGATGTGGGTGGAACAAGGGCCTCAGCAAAGAACTGTATAAAAACTATAAACAGAGAAAGGTAAAAAATCTCCAGCCCCACTAAACCCATAAACTAAACTTCCAAGACAATGAACCACGTCAGGAAAGAAACTGCAAGATGAGCAATCCTTTTGGTTATATCAGTGACTAAATCAGACTTCTGGAAACTGCTAGACTAACAACATAGACTAGGACCAAATTAGGGATGGTAAAAAGAGGAGGTGAGTAAAGAATACATGGATTACTTACACTGGTGTTTGAGGAGCAGTGGTGAATAGAAAATCGGGTCACAGATAGATTATCTTGACTACCTGATTTTCATCCTCCAGATTTTTTGCAAATTTTAATGAGGTGTTGCTCTGAGGAGGCATGACATTTTTCTGTTGCCTCCTTTTTACTGAAATGGTCTAAATAAGAGAATGAAGAAAGGTGAAAAGAGTGCAATCAGTGGATAACAAAGCAATAGCTGTGAAAATCATGGCTGATACACGAGCTCTTAGTGACAAAAATGCAGTAGGAGGAAAGATGAGAACAGCAGCAAATAAACGCAGGGTTGCACACATGTCCTGAAGTTGGCTTTCAAGCAATTTTCTCTATATCCTATTCACACCATTTGGCTTGCTGGCTCTGAGTTTTTCTGTTTCTATTTGTTTTCCCTAAACGAGCAATTAGTCAAATCTGAGTTAATGAAGCTTGCTTAGTCATCCAAGGTCTGTAAAACTTTGCCAGGAGTCAGCATCTTTGCAACCTCTGAAAATGAAGGAGTCTGGCATGACAGGCTTTGCTGACTGGCCTCTTCCATCATCTGAAATCCCATTTATCAGCTCATTTCAGGAGTCTTTTGAAATGCAGGAGAGATGAAGAGGGAAGACTTTGTCCTGTCAGGGTAGTTCATATCAGTTCCTTTAGACTAAAGATTGAGAGACTTAATCAACTCAAGCAGAGATGACAGTGAAATATCAGACTCTCAAATCAGTAATGATCAGGGGGGATAGATTTAGAGTATGTCTGAGAAAGAGCTCTTGCTCTCTATATGGCAATTTGGAATCAGGGTTAAGTCCACAGGGATTTATCACACCTTTGGGACAAAAACTGAAAGTGCTGCTCTGATCAAGAGGAGTTTGATGGCCTTGAACATTTTCAGGGTAAAAAAAAAAAACCTTTCCTCCTATAAACTCCAACTGCAGAAGGAGTGAGATGTGCTGGAGAGGGCGCATTTTAAGCGGAAAGGCAAATGTGGTGCCCTGCACACAACAGTTCTTGCCAGTTTTCATCACGGAAAGGAATCGCCCAGGGAGAGAAGGAAACACACACCTATTAGACTTCACAGACATACAGCAATTAGTGTGCCAGGAAAACTTAATTTCCTTGACAGAATTATAAAAGCAGCACAGAAGGATCTTTTGACACACACACTCTCAGCTAAAGCAGAGGCTTAAGTCTGCCATGATATCCAAGCCAACGTTAGCATTAAACATTTTAATTAATATTGTCATTCACATTATTAAAAAAAAAAAAACTTTCTGAGAGGAAAAAGGAGAATTAAACAATTCCTCCAACCCCTGAAGTCTGTCTCCTTTCAGATGCTGGCAACATGAACATTTGGTATTTCACTTGGCAAATGTGACTGAACAATCAGTCCCCAGAATGAAAGGCAAGGACTTCTACATAGGAATTAAGAACTAAAGTTCCAGAATGAAGGCTATAGCAGATTCCTATTTTTAGTGCATTATTCATGGAGATGTACAACCAAGACACACAGATTACAGGATTACATGCTTACATCCTCTCTCCTGGGGAGACAGAGTCTGGCCTGAAGTTGGTGTAATGTGCCATCTCCTCCTTTCCATTCCACTCTCCAGTCTCTCCATATCTGCATCTGTTTTGAGGCCATATGGTAAATCACGTTTTATAGTGTCTCCTGTTGCATAAATCCTTTTACAAACTGAAATGTATCTTAAGAAATCAATTAGCTGAAGTAAATTAACCCCGTAGCCCTATATGTACCTCCTGCATTTACTCCCTCCTTCTCCACTTATCTCCTAACATCTCATGAGACCTGTGTCTCCTTCCTGCTGTGCAATTGCCAATCTCCTAAAACAGTTTTAGAAATCCTGTATCACAGGCCAGGATTATGTAAGAATCTAGTCAAGCATTGAAATCCTTTTCAATTCTGTGAGAAGGAGAAACTTTCTACTTTGGGAACCTAAACAGGTTTGTGGTCCAACCTCCAGCAGTTCAAATACCTCCACCACACAGGTGAGCAGTTAACCTGGTTTGGGGCCAGATTCCAAACCAGTACCAGGTACTAAATGAACAAGAAAATCATTTCACTTTCTACTTGTGGGATATTTTGCTCCACATCAAGGAACAGATAAGTACTCTGTGTTCTGTGTCCTAAGGGCTAGTAAATTTGTACAAGAATGAAGTTCTTTCTTTCTGATTTCTCCTTTATGACACACAGTGCTAAAACAGCTGCCTTCTAGGATTCTCTTCCCCTGACTGGGATCCTCTGTGCTGGACACTATCTAAAGCAGCAAGGTTTTGGTGTAAAAAAACATACCTCATACCTCTTTTGTTAGCCAGAGGTTGTTAAATGTACTAACTAATACCTGTAATGAACAGAAAATCAATGTGCAATCTGCATTTTCAAGAAAAGCAAAAGTCAGTGTCAGCCCTGTCATAATTCATAATAGAGGTTTCTCCTCCCCCACTCCACACCCCCCCCCAGAATAGGAAGAAAACAAGCACAAGCTTCCAACTTTATAGTCAGAACACTGTATTTTTCATCTCTTCTCTTTTACAGTTCTCTGAGCCTTAGAGTTTAGCAAGGTCTTACCTCCTACCAACACACTCCTTTCAATTACTTTGCAAAATGAAGTCTAAAATCTATAGACCTCCCAATTTTCAGTGACAAACATGCCCATTTCTAGGTTCAGATATCTAAATGGTATTTACCTAACACTGTCATACCATCACAAATATTAGGGGCTACTCTTTCCATAGTAGCTCATTTATTGGTTATGTGCCATCCTTACGGGCTATGCCATCCACAGAGGCATCTGGATAAATTGAATTTAACCTGATTTCACACCCAGGCCGGATTTGCTGAAGAGGACTGGAGTCCCTAATCCACTGGCTTTAGTTGTATACAGCCAGTACCTCTCTCCAGCACATTTTTGGCAAGTCTTTACTGCGTGAGCCATTTCTAGAAACCCAGAGCATTTCTTACAGAAGCTGTTCCCTCAAAACTGCAAGGGCCAAGGGATGATGAGGTACTACAGCCATTGTATGGGACCTTTGGGAAAACACAAATCAAGCCTTGCCTCAGTCACCAGGCATATATAACCATAAAACTGAGAAAACATTGTAAAATATTACCCCATCAACCACGAACAAAAAGTTAAGAGAGGTTGTTTGTTTGTTTTTTTCACAAGTCAGCTCCTTCAGATTCACTAGTTTTGACTTTTATTTAATTGTTTGTTATCCTGCAGCAGCTGGAAACAAGCCTCACAGTTAAAGCATTTTCTGGGGCAGCAGTACCAAAAATAGTTAATTGAGCAAAGCTGAGATCCCGAGGAGAGGAGATGGATAGTGGTGCATTCTGCCCCTCCGAGGCTGGAATCATGGCAGCAGGACCAAACTGGTCTATTCTCCAGGTGCGGGTATTTGCAGACATTTGAGGGGTTTGGGAAATAAAAAGTATTTTCTGTGAGCTCACAATGAAATCATGCAAAGAAGGGATCTTATTATCCTGTCACCCTGTATCATCTCAGGTTTGAAAATTAAGCACTTCTCTTGTGCCTCCAGAACAACAATATTTTTCTGATGCATCTTGTATCTAAAATGTCCTCCCTAATCACGGCTTCAGGTAAAGAGTAAATCTCCAAAATGCATACATAGTGCAATTTAAAAGTTTCAAGCCAACGGTGCTCAAAATTCTGGTATAAGCAGAGTGCAGAGCTGGATAATAAATAGCTTCTACCCTGTCATCAAGCCACAGGAAACAACTGAAATGCAGGTGAACATGTTCCTGGTTTTCTCCCATCTCACAGGACACTCCAGCCCACCCCACCCTCTCCCACCCCCAGAAAAGAACAGATAGGAGGGAACACAGAGCAGGCTTCCACGTTCCAGATTAAGAGGAGCATGAGGAGCTGGCAGTAGAACTGGTGAAGTTGCTCTGGTAGATCCAGTCTGGACTGAAGGATTGGGCCCTCTTTATTAAAAAACAAAACAAAACAGCAAAACCTGCAGCAGCTGAAAGCAAAGATGCTTTGAAAAAGGAAATGTTTTCATTTTCTATGACCTAGCCCTAGATCTCCCAGTTTTACTTTTCTAGCCAAATAAAAATAATTGCTGAACATACCACGGAATGCAGATGAATGATAGAGGTTTGTATACAAGGATGAGTCATTTTCTGGCATTAAGTGATATTACACTAAACAATAAAATCTTTAGCCCCTATTTTCTCAGTAGGTTACCTTTGATTATTTCATTTTAACTCCTGAATCAGAAGTCTAAAGGAATTACCACCCCAGCACAGTGCTAGACTCTAATCCAACATCTCATTTCCAGAAAAGAGGAAGACAAGCTATCACAGGCACAAGCTCTTTTGAGCTTGTCCTCCAGAGGTTTCCTCTGAGCCCTCAGTTGTGGAGGGGTCTGCCTGAAGCCTAGTAATTTAGAATCCTGCCTACACACAGTTTTTATTATGATTATACCTTGAATAAGTTTATTTGTATGTATTCACTGTTCAAGTCAAAAATTCTTGAGTTCTTCCTTGTTTTTGAGATTTGGAATGGAGAGTTTTGAATATCAAAAGGCTCAGAAACTTAAAGACACTTTAAAAATTTTGGCAGGCCCAGTAAATTTGAGAAAGAATATTAGAGTTTTATACTTCCCTTTTCCTTCTCTTTTCTGGGGATTTCTTATTGGAGCTTCCCTTGAGGTAGCAAATTCACTCATTTGCAGGGAAATTGAAAAGTTCACTTTAAACAGTTTGCTACAGCAATGCTTTGCCTCCCTCCTTTTCCCTCAAGTAGGAAATCTGGAAATGCAAACAAAGAAAATGCTTTAGTGAAGCTTTCAAAAGTTAGAAGGGATCTTGTGGTGAGAAACAAACAGTTTATGATGCTGTTTGAAGTCTCACTGGGAAGCAGTCCTGCCTTCTCAGGGCTTTTGGAGTGCCTGCATTAGCATGGCAGCTAAAGCCTCCTGTGAAAAACAACCGTGTTTTTTCATGAGCATGTCTGCCTCTAGCACAGAGAGGAAATAAAATAGAGGGACACTAAGCCACTGGAGATTGCAAGACAGTTAATGAAGGATGTCCTCAGGAGAAAGAAGGCACAAACACAGCGCTGAAATGATGGAATATCTGTAACCTTCCTTCCAAACAGCCAAACATGCAAGAATCCACACTGTGCATATTGTCACCACACCCTGCAAATTGCTACTGACACTTGGCAAATGAGAAACCCAAACCTGCATACGGTGAGGGTTAGATTTTTCAAAAGGCTAAAAATCACAGCAGAGAACTGGAGGCAGTCCCCTGAATCCTAAGCTCATTTTTGCTCCTGTACCAGTCACTCCTTTTGTGGGCTCTGATTTATTCCTATTAGAAAAACAAAACACAGCAAAAGAAGGCACAAACCAAGCATTTATCTCATATTGATCCAAATTCTTTCACTTAAGTCATAATTTCAGTCCTTCAGAGAAAATGCATTTCTGTCCAGGCTTCAGCTAAAATGCTCCAAGAGACATATTCTAAACATATATTCAAAACTTGTCATGTGCCTCCGCCTCTTCTATTTGGAGAAAATGGAAAAAGCAAAAAGCTAATGGAAGAGGAGCTGAGTATTTCAGAAATTTGTATTCTGCTTCTGCAAACCCAGGGGAATTCAAAGATTCAGCTAAAAATGGGTAGCATTTGTTTTTGGTGTTCTTCATTTGCAAGTCTCTGGAATATTTTGAGCTTTAATCATAACACTAAAAGGAGACATTTTCTGCATTGTGATTCACTGGATCACAAGGGCATCATTTACACTTGGACAACAGCTTTTTATGCTGGAAATCTCTAAGCAGGATCATCACCTAAAATATGTGTTTGCTCTTAGGTGTGTGGGGAACAACACCATAATTCCAGGCTGGGGTATCACTTAACAGCCACATGTTTTATTTCCTACATTATGTCAGGAAAGTAGAATACAAAGGTGTTTACAACATTTGGGACTGTATAAATAGACTTATAGGCTGGGGGGAGGCAAAACCTCCAGCACTATTAATGGAATTTTTAAGAACAACCCATGTAATATGTGTCTTGAGCATGCTAAAGATTATCAAGATTAACAATCTTCTATGCTGGAATTTCCCCCCCCCCCTTTTTTTTTAATTACTCAAATGCCTGAACTTTTAATTTCATGGACAACTCAAGTGTATACAAATAGCTTGTAAATACTAAGTTCAGTATGCAAAAAAAAAAGAGGATGGGAAAAATGAGAATTCAGTTATTAAATCCTAAAAGTGAGTAAAGCAAAAAAAAAAAAAAAACCCTACGGGGACCTCCAAGCCCTGGTGGAGTCCTTGAAAAAAATAAAAATAAAAGGCACAGACAAAGAATAGTCCCATTCTTTGGATTATGTTAACCAAAACATGATTCCCTGTTTGAACATTTACTTGATACGGAACATTAATTTCTCTAATGAAATAATGGAAAGAAACTGAAACAATATTACAGTTAATGACATTTTCTCCTCACCAGACAGGTACATTTCCTTGTTTTCTTCTTTTTTTTTCATTCCTAGGAAGAGCACAAGCTTTCTGCAAAGTATATAGAAACTGCCAGTTCCTTCGAGTGATTGGGAATGGGGGCTACAATAGGGAGAAGAAGAATATTCTAATGGTACTGTACTCAATACAAAGTTTACTGGAAGAGGATTCCCAGTGCTCCTCACTTACAGGAACTACTCTAAGAGAAAAGAGCAAGTTGATTTTAATGCAGTCTTTTCCAGTGCATTACACTGTAAGAGAATGCTCATTCATTTACAGAGAAAATGTGTCTTGGGCTCAGTTTCAAAGGTGGTTGTGTTTCCAATAATTAAATTGTGTACAGAAGGCAGTCACTTATATTCCACACTGTTAATTTTATGCTAAACAGAATCCTATTGATTTCCTGCCCCTTCCCAGACTTCAGCTGGAGTTACACGTATTCCATCAAGGATAAGAAATAGATTTTTCCTTTAACTATAGAAGTCTAATGAATGGTATATGATGTTTGAACCTAGAACAAGTATTAGAAAGACCAAGAAGAAAACAGGAATGGGGCAGTTTACTGCAGATCTTACTCTTGCAGCCATAGAGTATATTTAGCAATCTACTTGGGAATTCACCCTGGAATATTTCCTTTTACTCAGTCCATGCAATTCCCCCAAAGTGTTCAGCAATTGACAAATATACATCTACATTCTTTTAGCTTGCATGGAAATTTTAAGGAGCTCTAGAGCTGTTTCTTCCAACTCCTCTCTCCCTCCATACTATGTTGGCACTACCACTAGTATGACGTGCCACTGCACGAATGGCCAGACAAAGAACCTATGGGATGCTTTGGGATTAGGAGACAGGAGCACACTGGCTGCAGTGGTCTCCCAGGTCTTCAGGACTGCAGACCCTGTTGTGACCTGTGCTTTGGGTCTGGACCCCGCTCCTTGACCTGCCAAGGCAATTCAAAAACCAGTGTAAGAAAGTCCGGCTGCTCTGCCTCCCCTGCAGAGCTCAGCAGGACGGCTCCGGCAGGGGGGAGCAGGACGGAGCTTGTTTGCACAGCAAAGTCCACTCAAGCCAAGGGAAATAGTTCAATTATTTGAAGTGGGTTGTAGATTGGAGTTATAATTGAAGCTTCGTTTCTCAGTGTTAGTGCAATGTGAATGCTGATCCATGGCAGCAATCAGCGGCAATTGCCCTTACTAACTGCAATTATCTAGAACTGTTGAAACGCAGCACCCCATGGAAGCAATTTCTTTTCTCTTTTAGGACATCATTTATTTGTAAATCATCCAGGGTGGGTCTTTGTGTTGCAAACATCACAAATGACTTCTGCTTCTCATACAGACATCTGATAGCTATTCAAATTGGAAAATAAAAATGTAACATTATAAGACCTACTCCAATTGTCCCCTTCCTTTTCCCAAACTCCAACAAAAGTGAGCAGTAAAGAATAATGAAGGAAATTTTCTAAAACACATCTTTTCCTTCTAAGAAAAGCACAAGGTATTTGTTCAGTTGCAGACAAATTCCATGGGAGGTTACACACACTTCACAAGAGATTACTTTTGCAGCCAGAGCTGCAATGCAATGAATTTGCTAACTCAGATTTCAGGCATTTCAGATGGAAAACCTTGAGAGACTGTCCAATTTGGTAGCAATTCAGATATGATACCATGAACAGATTAACTTTCTAATGGAGAGGAGAGTGGCCTATGCTATATATATATACACACAAATCTGACTGAAAGTGTCTTAAGTCACATGTTTAAGAATGTTTAAGAATTAAGACAGTTCATCTGCCATGAAATAACCCTTCAGCTGAGTTGTTGGGACTTGTCATCAGGGTCAAATAAAAACAATTTTTTCACCAGTGTCAGGTTAAAACACAGGAAGCAGAGTTTTCTTTTTGATTTTGGGCTGATTTTTTGTTTGGGGATTTTTTTAAGGGCAGCTATAAAAAGTCTAGACAAATGTAGTCTCCCTGGAATACCTGATGATATAGCAAGGACTGGATGTGCAATCCTATGTTTGACTCTGTCTTTGGAAAAATGTTGTTTTTTCTTCCTCATGGGCAGATTAGAGTGATACCATTATACTTCAAATCCAATCTGTGAGATCAGCGTCAGCAGAAAGATTTATTTAACTTATCAAAATCTATTTAGGCTACCCAGAAGTGACTTGAATACAACACATAAATATATTCAGAGGGAGAAGATACCAAGTGGTAAATGACTATTCAGTATTTCATAAAGGCACAAAAACAACCACTGGATGAAAGATAAAGCCTGACTCATTCATCGAGTTAAAGTACAGTACTAATTATTTAATGACTGCAAGGGAAACTGCTGGCATAGGCTGGCCTGGGAATTTGTAGCAATCACCTTTGTAGGGATTAACAAGGACTGATTGGACCTACACCCAGCAGCAATTGTTCAGGAGGAGCTGTTGCTGCCTTGGGGCAGGAAGGTGGGCTTGTACCACCTTCCTGACCTCCCTCCCAGCCCTCTTCCGTTATGAAACAGCAGAGAAAGCTGAAGGACTCCCAAGAATGGTAATGACCAGCAGAATGCAGAAGCCCAATGCAGCATGCCTGCTCACCTCAAAATCCACTAAATTTGGAGAAGTGGAATACAATCAGTGCTATCCCCTTCGAATTCTATAGCCAGCAGAATTTGATAAATAACAGGAAAGAGATTAAGCAATGGGAAGAATGTTTCCCAGATATTGCATATGCTTTTAAACAGTGGCAGCTGCAAGTCAAGGCTGGAGAATTGGTGCCCTTTGATTTCCTGTGCTGCTGGGCCTGGGGGAGCAACAGTAAAAAGCTGAATTTCAGGAACTGAGCTTGAATTTACAGCTCTTGTTCATCTCAGAAAACAAAAATCAGGGTGGTGTCTGAATGGGAAGTGTCTCCTCCCATTTTTCCAAGCCCTGCTTGAAGCACACTCTGCTGTGGTCAAAGAACTGAACAGTTTGTACGGAAAACTTGCATCTTCCAGACAAAGAGAGCAGAGCCTGAGGATGTTACTGCTCATGACCTCTGTAAAGGGCACCTGGTTCCATGTACAGTGACAATCCAGACATAAAGATAAGTTTCAGTAGTTCCAATTCTACCTCTTCTACTGTTCATGACCAGTAAATAATACCACAGATGACTGCACTCCTCAGCTATCCACCTTGACCTTCACTTGACATGCCCAGTCACTTACAGAGCCTTTCATGGCAGTTACTATAAATCCATCCCACTGGGAAAAGAAGGAATAAATCATGTGGCTTCATCTTTTCCCATTCAAATATTCATTTGCATCATTTATAGATAATGAGATAGAGACTCCTTTCCTTCTCTCATTGTGCATGCTGTCCTGTCAAAATTGGTGCTGCTCTAGCTAGTGCTCTTCATTTATTGCATTGGATCTAAAGATCAACATCTCTCATTTCAGTCTGCATTCTCTAGGGTGAAGACCTGAATATGGAAAATAAAAGAATCACTAGTCATAACCTTAAAATCAGATTAATTTCACCTGCTGAAAAATCTTTTGCAATGCTGAGAGTGAAATCACTGATCCTGATGAGACACTGGACAAAAGAACAGCTCAAATGTTCTCTCTGCTTCAGTGTCTTGAGGCTGGAAGCTCTGCTGTGCAATGCAAGCTCTTAGCTAAAACAAAGTTTAAAAATAAAAAAGGGAAAAAGGAAAAATAAAAGATGTAGCATTGGAAGCAGCCTTCAAATTTCAAGGCAGAGTCAATAGTTGAGTCAAGGTATAGCACAACCGAGCTCACACCAATCACTAGTCCTGTTTTTGCACCCTTGAGAAGTAACAAATCTTGAAATCTTCAAAATATCTGACCCCAGTGGAAGAAATGGAATTGAAAGTCAACCCCTGAACTGAAAACCAAAAAAAGACACAATCCCCTACAAGCGATCTGTGAGGTTATTGAGCCAGTCTCTGACATCAGGGAGAACAGACAGAGAAAAAATGTGTCTGGTCAAATACTGCAAACCTGGAAATCTAGCTTGATATCATGACTATGTGCAGTCTATTCAGATCCAGTCATGTGGCAGTGGGCAGCTTCCCTGTTTAACATCCAATACTCCCAATTTTAATGCTCACTTATATCCCCCCCGCCCAGGTTCTTAAAAGCAGTGGTTTTATTTTTTTCGTAATGCACCAGTCTCCCATCTCCTGCTCACTGTTTCAAAGCCCTACCTAGCTTCCAGCAAAAATATACCACTTGTAATAGTGAGAGATGGGTGAAGCTCCTTTCTAGTATCATTACTCATGTATAAGAATTTAAACTGCGATTTCAAGAACTGTGTGTATCAGTAAAGACTCAAGTCACAGCAGCGCCAGCCAAGAGGAAGCTGAAATGGGATACTCAGGTGCAGAACTAATTTTAAAAAGGCTGAGCAAGTATTTTAGGGAAGAATTTTATGAATTTGCCCAGGCTCTACAAAGACTGTGAAGATTTGCAATGGAATTTAGTTTGAAAATAATGAACTGAAATACCAGCACTACCTAAAGTGTTCTCCAAATGCCCCTTACCCAATGCTTCCTCCGGGCTTCTAACTTGTTCCCCCAATAGCTGTAGAAAACATTCTCTATAAAAACTGCATAAATGAACAAAATCCATGACTTGCAGAGACTAGGAATTACTTTCTTAAAGCCTTGCAACCCTCCACATTCATTGCAAAGTACATGAAAAAATAACATTGCTTGCAATGACTGCTACTGCTCATGAAAAACATCTTTCCTGATCACTGACATGGCAGATATGCGGCTGACATCTGCTCAGCAGTTTAAGATTGCTTTGCTGACACATAAAATTGAGTTTCACTGTGAAATCAAGATGATATCATTGGCTATTATAATAAGTTGTTAAACCCATGGTAATATTTTTCTGTCTTTTTCAATCAGATAGTTATCTTTCTGCTCTCCCTCCCAGTCACTAGTTGTAAGTTTATCTTCTCAACAAAACACTCATAGAAAAAGTATTTTTGCTGTGTTCTTAAACTGCTGTTGCTTTCAATAAAACTAATTAACATCTTGCAGTAAACCAGTTCCCTGGGTATCCTTAGATTTCAAATGAAGCTGACCTATGCACAACAGGGTCTTCACTTCAGATTGAATGTGCTCATAAATACTTTCTAATAAATGAGACTACTGGGTGGTGCTGTTCATCCCACCTCCCAGAAGGTGCTGCAGAGCAGGAGGGTGGAATTGGGACAACTATTTGATTTAAGCATGCCCATGCCTGTGCTCTTTTTCCCCATTCAGCGACAATTAAAAAGCTGAGAAAGACCAAGGAAAAATAATTGGGAGGCTTAAAGCTCTGGGACATCCCTGCTCAAAACCTGGGCTGCCTGGTGAGCAGCATGGAATCCTCTTGTACCCCTCTGCCCCAAGCACACACATGCCTTGAGGATGCTGGTTTTTACCCTCAACAATGTAGTGTCATGGGCCAATATGCTCTCAGAGCAGAGAGGCAGCTGAGAGGAGAGTTGTTCTTACATTACACCCACTCAAGGCTGCGTGTAGCCCATCATCACACTGCAACTCAGATGAAGGGGAACCAGTTCATCTGCCTGTCAGCTAAAACAATCAGAGCTCAAATCTCTTTAGAACTCCTAAAAGAGAGGAGAAGTGGATGAGGCAAGATTTCTCACTTCAGCATGGTCACTACAGTCAGACTTCAGTAAAGAAAACCCCCTCGCACAGCATTTCCAAAAGTGATGATCTTTTGCTTCTACACATAACCCAGGTTACCTGAAAAATTACTGTGACATTATTAACACCAGAAACACTCAAAGCATTTTCAGGTGAGGCCAAAGTGTGGGGAGCCCTCAAGCTTTGGCAAAAAGGCTTTACTGGATGAGCTTTGGCAAGGCAAAAATGAAGGTCAGAGCTGGGTCAACAGTGTAATGGAGGAAAACCAACTACAGTCTAATAACTTACCTTTTCTGTAAGAGATTCCTGTAGCTCCAGAAAAAGCATTTGTAAGTCTAACACTTAGGGACTGGTCAGAAGAGGGACAGAGAGCATTCCTCAATAGCTTGAAAAAAAGTAAAGACAAAAATAAATAAATATTAAAAAAGAAACAAACTACCAAAAAACAAAACAAAGCAAACCAATCAAAACAAACACACAAACAAAAAAAAAAGGCAACAAAATCTCACTAGCTCCTTTCATTCCCTGCTAACCTTTTTACTACTCCCTCTGTTTGGACCTAAAAGCTGTTCATAACTTGGTTTCCTGTTTCTACAGGCTGTCCAACTCAAAGAAGACCCCTAACAAAACATCCCATCTCTAAGCTCTCATTTGATGAAAAAGAATATCCATCTTTCCTGCCTAAATGCCAGCAGCAGCACTTCTTTCTCTTGAGAGCTCCACATACAATCCCTATTAAATTAAACCAGAAAAATGCTCACTCATTCCTTTTTAAAGTAGCAGATTACCCATAATCCCCTCCCTAGGAATTCAAATTTTCTTTCCCTTAGAAAAAGGCTCAGTCAAGTCATATCCAAAAAGAGACTACTTAGAGACCTGCCACACAGGATTAGAAGGTAAATAAAAGTAAACTCCTAGTAAAAATGTCTCCTTTCATTTCTTCAGTGATGAAAACAAGGCCTGCAAGCAGATGGGTAGCCAGTTAGGAAACTACATTTCCCAAGAGGCCACAGGTCTCAGATCAAATTTCACACTAAATTTCTTGCTATAAAAGGCTTTGTGGCCAACCAAAGCTTTTTCAGATGATTTGGGAGGGTGGTGGTACCGTTTTGTAGGTTGTCATTATTATTTGAGTAAAAGACAGTAGCTTCTAAAAGAACTTTTTTTTTTTAATAAGGTACCTGTAATCTCAGTATTCTTGCTATTTCTGAAGTTGATAATTCAGCCTTTTATTTTCATAGTTTATTATTGTCATTTACAAGAGGGTAATTTTAAGTTAAAGCTTTATGTTGGCATGACCAAAATTTTCTGTTTTTCAGCCTTTAGTAGAATGGGGTTTGAGATGTAGCAAAATTCACAGTTGTGCTCTGGTGGGAAGGAGTCAAGCAGCAAAATGTGCATTACAAAGAGAAAAATCTCCAAGCTGTTTACAAACAAGTGTGTGTGCCTCTCTTGCTTCAGGCTGCTGATCAAATTATGGTCTGGGTTAGCTGAGGGTTCAGAGCCTCATGTATTTGTCAGAGTTCACTTGTAAATATAGCCAGCATCTGCATTTGAAAAACCTTAGCAGATTCATTAAGTGCTTTAATAAAAGGAGGAGGGAAAGTGAAGCGAAATAGAATAGCTTTTAATTAACTTCAGAGTATTTCGTTTTCCATAAGGTTTGTATAAGGAGCTTGTTTTTTTTCATGTCCAGTAATGTTTAGATTATGTCCACTATATCTGTTGTGTCTTTTTTTGTTTTTTCCACGAGCATGAAGGGGAAGATTTCCTTCTGAATAATGCCTGGGTCTTATGTGTTTGAACTTGGTGCATGAAAGGAAAAAAAATACATGTAAAGACTTTGGGACTAGGCTTATGCTTTCAAAGATACTTTGGTGCTCACAGAATCAAATATTAATGCTCTGAGATTTAGGTCCTAAATATTAAGGCAGATGATATCTTGAAATCACACTGCTTAGCTTGCTGGCTTAAAGTGCAAAAGTCTCTTTTTGTAGCAGAGAGAGATTTACTATTACAATTGATTAAAAAAAGGATGTAAGCACACAATTAGAGTTAGTTTTCACCGAAGGCTTTAGAACAGCAATCTACCTCCTATGTTCCTTATTGTTTAACAAGGCACCTGCTGGGAATTTTTATGTGTGGAGGTTAGGTAAATTTAGAAGTATATTCTGATTTAAATACATCTTGTTTTGATGTGATCTACTCAATTATAAATGCAGAACTCTGATATAAAAACACGGCTCCTCCTAGAGAACTAATATCTAGGCTTTAATTTAACCATTAAGCACTTCCAAATATACGCACTTAATTAAAGCATTAGGGAAACCTCTTGTAGAGTGCAAACAAGAATCCTCTGCATTTTTCACCCCAAATGCCCCTTCCTGTCTTTGAAACTTAGTTCTCCACTTAACAAAACAAGTTTTTTAGTGCTGCTGGTTTTACTGATCCAAATGGAACTGTCAAGATGTTTTGAAATTCCTCTGGGATGATGGAGGATGCTGTTGTTTCTAACCTCGTTGCTTCTCTATCTCTGAAGAAGTGAGGGCCCAAAGAGGGGCTCCAAGAAGTAGCAGCCACTGCCATGCCCTGAGCAAGCAGAGCAGCAGCCCAGGCTGGGGGAGATGTGCTCACGTAAGGCAGAGCAGTGCCTGGGCATATGCTGTCAGAAATGAATGTTGATTGCCCTGGCACCGGCAGGCCAATAAAGCTGATTGGTTTTTAATTTCTTGGCCCTGGGATTCCAGCTGCATGCTGCACAAATAGAGAGACATTACCCAGGTACTGCTCAGGCTGTTTAGTGATGCTGGTGGCTCAGTTGCACACAGAGATTTCCAATGGAGCTGCCCAGGCTGCTCCGTTCTCCATCATTACCCCCCTGCCAGCACCCGGCCGTCCTGGCAGGCTCGTGGTCTCTCAGGGGCTGCTGGTTGTTTTTCCTGAGAGTTGGGCTTTTGTGGAGAACAGCACAGCAGGTTGGGCCACGTTTCTTTTCTGCCTCTTTCAGGCCTTGCTTACCCCTCCAGCTTATGGTGTTTCCAACCAAGTTTCTGTTGCAGGAATTGGTGGATAAAGGCTATCTTGGGCAAGAGAGGAGAGAAAGGCAAGCTCAGGGAAGCCCTAGCCATAGTAAAAGAGGATGGCAAACTGCAGTATTGCCTTTTGGTGAGATAAATAATACTGCAGGCAAGTTGTCTTTTCCATCTGTCTCCCTCCTTGTTTAAGACATAGCAGGTGGGCAGAACATAAATCCTGTCTGCCCAGCACCTTGCCTGGGTTAGCACAATGGAAATCAGTTTATGTAAATTTGATAGAGAAATAGAGCTGCCTATCTACAATTAACATCTACTTGGAAGGGTTAGCTTAATGCTAAGTTATTATAAAATCTACTTACTCCAAGCTTGATTAACTGTGGAGAAAGAGTTATAGAGTCGTCTTAAGGCATTTGGAAATGTTTCCAGGAAACTAAAAGTGACCTGCTCTGCTGCACATTGAAACCTTGTAGAAAATAAAACACAATTTATTATGTGTGGGTTTTCTTTCCTTTCTCCATTCTGCTGACTGAGCAGCTCATGTCATTTACATTTCACAGATGGAAAAATATGAATTACAGTTATTTGTATTGTCTGAACAGTTTAAAACCCAGGATCCATTATAGGAGTGGGTAGCTGGGTATACAGCTCTCAGGAAGGGACAGTAACTGATGTGACCAGGGAGATCCACTGGCTGAGCAGGTCTGGTTCCACCAGTTCTGAGTGTTTTACTGACTTATCTAAATCAGAAACATGGATTTTGCTTTTTCTTGAGATAGGTTTCTACTCAGTGAACTTGTACCTCATAAATTTGTCAGTTGTTTTAAATTGGTGACTTTCAGCTTTTGCTGATTTAACTGGAAGTCTACTAAAAGCTTCCTGAAGGAGACATGGACTGCTGTAGTGTGAATTGAGGGCTGATGGGCAGTAGATATGAACCTACTGATTTACTGCTTGCATGCCTTCAGAATTAGGGCATGGATTTCAAAGAGTCACCTGGGCATAAGTAAAAACACAGTTCCTGGTACTAGAGGGGAGGTATTTAGAGTACTCGGCATTTGGAAGCCACCAGCAACTATAAAAACAAGTCATATATGGAATGTGGGATCTTGTGAGCCTGTTCTGGTCATTCCCAGGTGACCACTTGAGCTTTCCAGTTACTCTCTACATTGCTAAGTCTTTTAAGGTTCTGAGTTTGAAGCTTAGAAAACTTTGTCTAAGTTTTTTTAATCTCCTGAGCTTTTGATGCTTGTGGAGACGACAAAGATGTCAACACAGCTTTTGTCTAGTTATCATGTGTGGCCATGAGGTAATCCTTCTGAGTTAAATTACTTGCAGTGCTGCTGTGAGCTTTTAACATTGCTATGCCTTCACTTTTTGAGCATTTCCATGACAATCTGTCTATAAGAAGGACTGAGGAAATAAAAATACATCATAGGATAATGCAAATTGAGAGTGACTACAGGAGGTCTCTAGTCCAACATCCTTCTCCAAACAGGATCAGCTGTGGGGACAGATGAGGCTGCTCAGGGTTTTATTCAGCTGGGTCTTTAAACCCTCAAAGATGAAGGATACGCAAACCTGAGCAACCTGTTCCATGGCTTGATCACCCTCAAGTGAAGGGGGTTTTCTTTCCATTCAGTCTGAAACATTCTTATTTCAATGTATGTCCTCTGTCTCTTGGCCTTTCTCCAATTGTGGAGGATCTCCCCATTCTCCAGAACCTTTCAAAAACGTAAATGGACGACTGGGGGATCCCTGTTGTGTGGTAGAACAAAGCATGGGTACAGGCACAGTCTGCACACCAAAAACAGTCTCCAAAACCCCAGCTCGAGCAGGTGGGACAAGCACAGGGCACAGGCTGCATTCTGCCTTCCTCTCTCCCCGTCTTTTCTCACTGACCAGAGATGGTGCCCCACTTGGTGTGTTTGGAGAGCCGGTGAGTGATCTTTTCCCTAGAAACATATTGCCTTTCATGGAAAGTTGGAGACTTACTGTGTTAAGCAGAAAGCAAATTCTGTTGAGGCAAAACCCAGAGAAATTTTAGGCTCCGGCAACTGCATGTGTCATTTTGTGTAACTAAAGTGAAAAGTCAAATGATTTCTGGGAACAGAGCAGGTGTTCTGACCTGCTGCAATGTGTATGCCCTGCAAACTGAACTGCCTGAGCACCACGGGAATGTTTGAAACCTGTGTACGAATGGCAGGGAGGTGAGGCTATGGCAGCTGTAAAATCTCTGTTTTGGCATTTGACCACCTTCTAAACATAAAGAGCAAAATAATTCATCCATCTCCAGGGGCAGGAATGGCTGTACTACTTAGCCTCATGTTAAACCTTGTGAGTTTAAATTGGCTTTATAGCCAAATACAGTCAGATTGAGGTCAGACAAGGTACTGGCTGGTTTTGCAGGCAAGTTTTATTTTTTATTTTTATAAAACTCACTGGAATCCATTTGCAATGACAGATGCCATGGAGTGCATCTGCCTGATAGTTCACTACTGATAATAGAGCTGGAGGTAGCTCAGTGAGCCTCTTCATCATGAATTTCTATTTTCTTTTATAGTCTTAAATATTCTCACTGCCTTTATCTTGGAAAACATATTGCACTTTTGTTTCTATTTTGCTGGGTTTTGAACACTGCCATTTTTAAGGGGTTATTAGTTTCCCCCTTTTCTAAGTTCAGCTCCTTATTCCTTAACAAGAAAAAGTATAAGTAAATGAGCTAAACCCATTTTTTTTACCTTGTCATTCATATGACTTTGGAAAGTGGTAAGCTACGGATACTTTTGAGTTTTGTGTGTGTGAGCCTGCAGTCAAAATCAACTGCTTTCCTGTATCTGATTCTATGATAAATGTTTTAATTTTTTTTTTCATTGCTTACTCAGAGAAAGATACTTAAACATTTGGAGTAAGTAAGTGTGGGAAAGCAGATAGCTGTGCAATGATTTTCCTCACTTTTTGTATTTTTATGTTTGGCATTACTTGAAAAGGGCATTCTTCTTTTATAGAGTGTATTAAATTGGGATATAACTTTTCTTTGCCTCTGCTGAAATTCTATTCTAACCATATTAATTTTGGGTACATCCTTATGTTCACCAGATATTGTTTCTGTATCTTTATTTCATCACCAACATTGGTCCATCTGACAAACTTATCTTCAGGGAAGCTGAGAAATAAGATTCCGTGGGCTTGATTAAGTTTTACAAGCAGCAGCAGATTTGCATTTGCTTTGCACTGGTGTGATGGCTTTTCCCACTCAGTGGTAGAACCACTCCTGTACAAACCTCCCCCTGCTTTCATTCACAGTCTGAGATAAACAGATGTTTGGTGAGATGTTTAGCATCTGAAATGATTAGTCTGCTCAGATTCTTGCTCCTACTTTATCCTGCATGGCAGTTTTTGGGTTGCCTAGTTTTGTTTTTTCAGTTTTGTTACGAAGAGAACAACTTCAGCCTCCCATTGTGAGTTTCTCGTCTTCAAGCTGCAGCTTCTGCCCAACAATAGCACAGTGAACAATGGTCCATCAGAGCTACAGGAAGCAATTTAAGACGTGTAGGGTAATGAAGAGCAAATGTACTCTTATCGTCACAACTACAGGGAAGATGCTCTAAAATTTTATGACAAATCTTCTTCAACAGTCCAGCTGCAAAAGAAGTATCTTGTGGAAGAGCAGAAATAGAAATCCTTCATTCATCAACAATGTCTCTTTGATGTCTTTTTTTTTTTTTTTTTTTTTTTTCAAGAGTTAGTCAGAGAAATGAATATAGTCCACATGCCATGGTCAATGGTATACTTTTTCCTTGCAGTAGCTACATCAGAATCATCATTTGTGTGAGTGAGAATTGGTCTCTGTCACACCAAATACCAAGAACACAGGATTTACCTTTTTTTAGATCCCTATATTAGATATACATCATATTTTGGTAAAGTGTATTTGCAGAGTAAACAGTGTTTCTGATTCAAAGATACTTTAGTTGTAGAGACAGATTTCCCATCTTCCTTTGGCTCTGCATGAGGCCTTGTATGCTGAAGTACATCTGTAATTTATTAAAGATAACACTGTTAGCGTTTAGGGTTGGAGAAAGACCACATTGGTTAGGTCTGAAGGGTAAATTAGTGCCATACAGGGCTGAAGAACAGTAAGTCTCATTATCCTAATTCTGCAGCTAAACTGATGGGATGTTTGAAAGTGTGATGGATAAGTTGGAAAGTAAACTAAGGAGCAAGATCTCTTCAGTTTATGAAAGGACTGGAAAAAGGACAATAAAAATGGGAACATGCAGATGGGAAGATAGCAGCTAAAATTGTGTAGTAATGAGTGGGGCTTATGTGCATCCCTGGTATAGATAATTAACTGATTCAGAAACATTTGATAGAGAAATGATAGAATAATCAAGAGGAAAATACATGATCTGTCATCTGAGAAACTGATTATATGTCTATGAAATGATTGATGACTTGTTTGGACCTGGTTGCTGGATGTCTTGTAATGTTTTGAACTAATTCACTAACGAGTGCCTGAACTCATTACTCATTGAACTAATTCACCTGAGTGGTGAATTTGGACTTGAGCTGTGGCTGTTGGTGGGAACAGACCAAGAGAAACAAGCACTGATGGATAAATGCTGTGGAGTACTTTGCACTAATATTGGGTAATGGGTAAAGAACTGGTTAAGGAAAAAAGGAAGAGTGATGCCTGGTGCTTGTAGTAAAAGTTCAGGGAGTGAACCCTCCTGTGGAAGGAGCAGCCAGAAAGAAAATTTGATCTAATCTTGGCTTGTTCTGCTGTGTGCCTCTCTGGTAAAGGAAGAGAGTCATGCTTGAAACACATCTGGGAAATTTAGGTTTAGTTGTCAGTCACAGAGTTATAAAAGCTGAGGAATGCAAAGATGCAGTTAATTTACTTCAAGAATTCACAGGGTTGCTGGAATATCACACGTTGTATTTTTCTGGGTATTGGGGAGAGAAAAAGAATCTATATGGTCTTCCATTACAGCTTCTGGTAGAAAAGTGTTTCTTTCAGCATCTGTAGAGAGGAAAAACACTCTTTGGTTTTTGATAACAAGACAATTACCTCCCTTTCTACTGCAAATCTTTCTGAAGGGAACAATGTTTCCTAAAATGAATGTAACTATGCTGGTTTGAAAAGTACATTATAAGACACAATAGCTTTCTCTCTGCATTTTGGTTTGTGTCTCTCCTATTTGTATGTTTCTCTGCAATGAGCATGCTGTGTCTTTTCCTTGTTTCAGTTTCCAAACAAGTTTATTTTGTCAGGTCACTAAATACAGTGTATTTACAACCATTATTAACAAATCAGATTAAATGTGCCATGATTCTTCCATTCTTGATTTAATCAAGCGCTTCAGATATTTTTTCAAAAAGCAGGAATATATCTGAATTATGTAACTATTATATTCTTCTCTAGAATTCTAAGAAAAAGCTCTTTTTTTTTGAGTCTTGGTAGGAAAAAAAATTAGCAATATTGTTCTGAGTTTCTGTATAAGCTCTTTCTTGTTGTTCCATGCTGTCACCTCCATATGGTTCATACATTTTTAGTAGTAGAATAAGAATATAAATCTCTGGATATGTGGTTTATTAGTATAGCCAAATAAATAAATGAATTGCTCTAAAAACTGAAAATGTCACTTGGGATTCACTGAGCCATTCACAACTGAAGTTTGACAGACAATGATTTAGTCAAACCATCTCTAACTTTCATTTGAAAAACAAGGACAATTAAAAATAGTGTGAGGCATTTTGGTCATGAATTATTCTGATCAGGATTGTAACTAGAATTTTATTCCAATGCCTAAATGAAATATCTACCTGTATATCCAGTGAGTTTCATTACAGCTTCAGTTTTATTACCTCACTTTGGGAGATTTAATCCTTTTCTTGGAAATGCATTACTCTTCAGAAAGTACAAATAAAAATGAAATACAACCATTTCTTTTTGGGGGGGGTTAAGGGGAGAATAACGGGAGAGAAGGAATCAACTTTTGTATTTAAGTGACTAAACCTTTGTGGTATTATTTTGTTGAAGTGCTCTTGGCATTGTAAGAGCCTTTTTGAAAACTCATGAAGGGCAAAGCTTAGAGGCTTTTGTAGAGGCTACAGACTTGGTGCCATGGTGTTCCTTTCCTACCTCATGAGCATTATTAGCATGGCAATTGCTGTGGTGATTTCCTTGGAGTGTCCAGGTGACCCATCCTGGATGCATGGGAATTTCGGTCTTAAGCTCTGCCAGGGGAGGTCTAGGTTGGATACTAGGGAGAAATTATTTACAGAGACAGTAATCAGATGTTGGAATGGGCTGCCCAGGGAGGTGGTGGGTTCTCCGTCCCTGGAGGTGTTTAAGATGAGACTGGATCAGTGCCATGGTCTGGGAACCACGGCAGGGTTGGATCAAGGGTTGGACTTGATGATCTCAGAGGTCTTTTCCAACCTGGTTGATTCCATGAGAGAGGACTTTTCTGTTACCAAAAGAAAAGAGAGAGACTGAATTCCTACTCCTTTCCAACCCAAGACCCAGCACTTGTCCTCAGCGATTCTCTGTGCTTTGGAGTCTCTTTGGACAAAGACCAACATCTCCTGGCACGAGGGAAAAGACACAGAACTGCAGCAGGACAAGTTCTTTGTAGTTGCTTGTCAACAACAGGCACAAATCAGGTGATTCCTCTTTTATCCTCACATTCCTATGAAGGAGCTGAGCCCCATGGCTGGAGCAGAGAACTGGCACTGAGACCCCAGGAGAGGGGACTGATACAGCCCCAGTGTGTTTGAGATGGAGAAGTGGTACCTAGGAAGAGAAATCTTGCTGTAGATGAGTATTAATAGATCTAGCATTTTCTTTCCCATGAAAGTCACCTTCCAAAAAAATTAATAGTGTTTGATTTTTGGGTAACCTGGGAAGTTTTTCTTTTCACTCTTCCTTCCCTTTCTTGCTCCAGTTTTCATCAGTGTCTTGGCACTTATAAATCCAGACTATTTTATGTGTGAAGGGTAAAGATTAATGCTACAGAATAGGTTTATCTTTTTAAAAGTGCTGTCAAAAGCTAAAGCATGTTACCCACAGTCTAAAACAAAATTGCATCATAGGTATTTTCTGTCTGAAAATGAATTTGCTCTTTTGAAATGTGGATAGAAATAAAATTAGTGTGTTGGTACATAAAGATATATATTTTTAACCAGTTTTATTGCATTTGTGCAGACAAATGCACCATGAGGCTGAAAAAGAAAAAGGAGAGAGAAAAGAAAAATATTAAAAAGAAAAAGGTAAGGATTGAGACGGAAAGACAAAATGCAAAAGTGAAAAATCCCTGCAACGAAACCTGATGGTAGAGTTTAGGTGCAAAGGACACAGGGTCGGAATTTAAAAATTGTTGTTGCTCAGCTTCTGTATATGTTTTGGTTTTCGAAGTCAAGCAATTGACAGGGAAAATGATAGGAAAAGTAAATTGATCCTTCTGCAGACTAACAATCTAACTCATATGATAGCTCCCTCTGAGAATAAAAAAATAGAGGATTACAAATATGAAGCAGTAGAAAAACCTTTCTTCTGTAGTACCTATGGAAAGTTATAGGAATTAAATAGATTATAACTTCTTATGTATGTGGCAAATATTTCATTGAGGTGGAGGTTTCAGTATCAAGGAAGATGGTTTCACCTATTAATTGTTTTTATTTAAAAATTAAAATACCTAGAGGGGAATATAAAGTCTCAATCTACAGAGAAATTTCCAAGACAGGTACTTTGTAGTTAAACTCACAGGAAATGAAAGGTCGATGGAAATTGGACATGAAGCGCATGAATGAAAAAAGATGGGGCAACACTAAGTGAAGGAAATTAAATGACACTGAAAGAAGCAGAACCACCTTACCTCATCCCTGTGTGTGTTGTAAATGTAATGCCTGGAGAAATTCCTTCAACCACTACAAAGACAGAACTTCTCTTGAAAATACTGTCCTGAGCACTGACTGTGCCCCAGCAGAGCTGCCTGCAGTGTGAGGGGACCTGCACAAACCAGTGCCAGAGACTGCCTGTATTATCACAGGTGTATGCTGTGGGTTCTGTTCACAGATTTTTAAGACAAGGGAAGGTTTATTCCAGAAACCTTTACCTATGTGCTTTCTGCTTCTTGCTTCCTGCAACAGATCACACTTCCCAAGATGATCTTCCTTTTTTTTTTTAATTATGGTTTATTGGAATATTTTCATGTGATGGTTTTTTTCAGGGAAGGTGCTTATCTGAGGCACTGATGTATGGAAATACAATGCCCAGCTGGACGAGCAGAGTCAGTGAGGCCCCAGCAGGCAGCTCATTTTCCCTGCCCCTTCAGAGAGTTTGGCAGCCAGCTCTAATCCCTGTGCTACCACATCTAAACTGCTGCTGCTACCCACAGTCATTAGTTTGGGGTTTGTGTGGTTGTCTCTGCAGTATGCAGAAGTCAGTCTTCAGCACACCCTGACCTTCCCTGTGGTGCCTTTAACTCATGTAAGTACTTCTGAAATGCTTTCTCTCTGCCTCTTCCAGGAGAAGCAGTGCTCAGACAGCACAGGGGTAAGGTGCTGCTCACTAAAGCTCAGGTCAAGGCAAACTGAAAGTACCCAGAAGTACCAAAAAAGCTGGGGACCAGCCGAGCCCAAGGGAGTCCTGCTGTCCTGAATGGTTTGAGTCGGGCCAGCCATGAGCTGGCGGGTGCAGCACGAGTAGTGCTTTCAACCCTGATGCTGTCATCAAATAATCTTTTCTGATTTAAAGGGTTAGCAAGCAAACAGAAAGAAATAGGAGGTTTTCTTTCACTTCTCCAGAGCAGTGCACAGAACTGTCACCTGGTACAGCCTCTGCCAGAACTGTACATGCGGGTGCACGCAGGGTGCAAAACAAATGCAAATGTCCATCATAGCTGGAAAACCAGGCTTAAAACAGACCTAATTATATTGTCACTGAGAGGAACTAGAAAGAACATTTTTTGCTATGATTTTACATTTTTGAAGGCTCACTTCCTTAAATAACATAGAATAACATCACTGAAGATGGTGATACTACAGGATGCTACAGGACTTCCCAGGAGCCAGATAACTGCAGAAAACATTGTCAGTGAATAAGAAAAGCAAAGTCTTCTGATCACAAGAGAAAACCCTTTCACCCTGATTTAAGGATGAGCAGCTTTACAGCTATGTTGTTATTTCCCACTCTTACACAGATACTGCTCTATGCCTGATTTTATTAATACTGACAGCAGAAATCTTAAGCATATGTTCCCGATCTTGGACTCCCTTGTCCTTACAAGATGAGAGGTCAACCAGGCAATAAAGCTCTTAGTTGAAAAATTGTTATGTACTTGTGTCATAAGCACATAAACAGCTTTTTTTTTCTTCAGTATTGAGTGCTAAGTTGCTGACTGATGTTACAGACTAGTAACAGATCTCGTATTACAGGGTGAGGCAGATGTCATGCACAATCAATAGTGAGAAGAGCAAGGTTTTAAAAAGTTTCCACAGAGCATGCTAACTCCAGGCACAGCGTTGGAGGTGCTTTGGGAAAACCTTTTCTAAGGCTTTGGAGTTTGAGCAACAGGGATTGTAGCTGATGCTTCAAATCCCCCTTTGAATCAACGCATGTAGAAACTGAAACCTGTTTTCTTGAGCTTGACCCTTGGAAGAAAACCTAATGAAAAGGCCTTAAAGATTTTCCCCAGTCCAAGGTCTATTATGGACCTCTTATTTTGGAATAATTGCGTGTACATTTCTAAAAAGTGTCACCCAAACCAGGGACTATTTAGCACTAATGTCTCCTTACTATAGTCAAAGCTAGTTTGCTACTCGCTCTTCCACCCAACTTCCTGGACTCAGCTACAGCTGTCTTGGCACAGACAGCTTCCTGAAATACTGTCTAAGCCTTTCATCAATAGTCTAACTCACTTTAACTCCCTTTTCTCCCCAGATATTTCTCAAATTGACAATGAGCCCTGACAGCAGGGCTGTGCTAGCACTGGGGTTCAGTAGCACTACTGAAGCCAAACACACATCCCAGTTGCAGCTGAGGCCACAGGTAGGGCCAGCAGCTGGTACACAGTGTAGAGAAAACCTCACATATGGCCTGGGCTCCAGATACAAATTTCATTTCTTTTCCATTTTTGCTCCTTGGCAGGATCTCTGGACTGATGCCAAGCCCACAGGACAGTTCAAGATTGCCCCCTTTTCACGTTACACAGAGTTAAATAAGATAGTCAAAGATACAAGCATAGGAGATTTTGGGGAGCTCCTGAACCAGTAGCTCAGGTTTGTATAGACAAAGCTTGGGAGAGCAGCCAGTGATGCCATCTGCACTGGGATGGTGCAGGGCCAGCAGCTGTGCCCATGCTCTGCTGAGAAGCCCCTTCCCACAGCACCTGCCCCTGCCCACTCCCTGCAGGCTGGCACCCGTAAACACGAGTGCTGGGAAAGTCCTGCCTGCCAGCTCTGCTGGTGCTGACATACACAGCATGGAAAGGTCTCCTGTGGAGTTGTACTTAAGGTCTGCAGAAAGTTCTGACCTGCCAAAAGCAGCAGAAACGCTAAACATTTCTGTTATTGTGCATAGGAGGCCAAGTTCTGATAGTCACTTAAAAGATTTCATTCTACTTTATAGAGTACACTCGGTGACAAAAATTGTAATAAACCCCCAGAGTCCTAGTACAATGTCGAATACTAACACTAAAATTAAATAATTATTTATTTATTGTTGTTAAAAGGGACAAAGACCTTAATCCGCTTGAAATGCAGAGCACAGTCAGCTGCCAATTGTGGAAACAACATATGCATGTAATCTCCCTCTATCTCCCTTTTCTTTTTACTTTCAAAAATAATATTTTTTTCTTTCTTTTATGCAGTCCATTCTGCTGACCCACTCAGGCACAGGTCTTTATTCACACAGCAGGCCCAGCTGACAACAAACCTGCTTCCAGATCCATAACTCTTCCTGTAAGTGCTTGGATATTGGTTCAAAAAGCAGGCAACTAAATAAAAATAACAGCAGAAAAGTAACTTAAGTGGTTTGAAAAAAATCCTCCACCGAATGCAAAATAATAATAATAATAGAGGTATTGGTAATTAATTCTCTTGTCCCTCTGCTCTCCAAATCTGGAAATGTATTTTTCATCTCCATCATGCAAGTATTTCCTCTATGGAGATGTCCAAAAGGATTTCAAGTAGAGAATTAAGTAGTTTTCTATAAGCTGCTAGAATATACTACAAACTTACGTTTTTTCTGTAGAATGGTGGTGGTTTTTTTCCAAATTTCTTACCAAGCCAGAGGTAAAGATGAAACTGCACTTCAAAATGGGATTTATAGTTCCTCCTACTCTATTCCCTTCTTTGAGTAGCACTGGGAGCTGCGCAGCAGTGAGGCAGGTGAAGTTGGTTGGTGTGATCCAGATGCGCAGGGCAAAGCATCAGCCCCGGAGCCGGAGCTGTTCCGTGGATTCCTCAGCGCCACCTGCTGCCACCGTGTGAGTTACAGCCGCGAATAATTTTAATTAATTATTTGGGAGGGGTTAATTATTAATTTTATTTTCAATTACTGCAAAGGAAGTGATTCATGGGGAACACAAGAGCAAACCTGACAGGCAGTGATGCAGCAGAGTCCAATATCACAGCCCTGGGGCAACCAATGCACTTGGATTTATCAGCACTGCACTAACACATGAACAACTGATGTTATTCCCAGGCACAGGCAAAATACAGAATGTTGTAGGCATAGCCCTAGCAGCAAAGGACCACTCACAGGTATTAAATACCCACTGCTCCACAATGTACTCTGTGCTGGGAGCTATTTGTAAGAAGCAAATAGAAATGGAAAGGCTTACTTCTTTATTCACTTAAATTAGAAACCTGTGAGACTTGGAAAGAGAGCAGTGCTCATAGACCTTGAGAAGCTACAAAGCAAATGGTTGGGTAACACAGGCATTATTTGTATTTGAGATTCTCAGCTAGATAGGTATCCCAAACATATCCGCCTGCCTGTCTGCCTGTCTATCACCATTGTATCCTGGGAATATATAGTCAACAACAGAACAACTTATCATGCCTTTTCCCTTCTTGTAATAATCTCAGTAATTTACTAGGGCTGTATATTAAAACGTCTTTCCCTACAGCCAAGCATTTGCATACATCCATCAGCCAGCTTGTATACGTGGGATGGGAGATGATTTAATGCTGCCAAGAAGGCTTAAGATGTGGATAAATGTTTTTTGTAAGGATTGTTAATACTGTCATGCCAAGATTAAGGAGGCCAAAGACTTGTCCTAGACATAATGACTGGCTGAAGCAATCCTGGAAACATCCCTGTCTAGGGGAGGGGAATATAGTTGCATTTAGGAAAGATTTTAGGAAAACAAATATCTAGTCATGCAGAGTAGAATGTCACTCTAATCATTTTAATACAAATACAAAATCAAATTTCTTGAGTGATTTTCCCAATGCATCTGCAGTTTGAGCCTCCAAATATTACAAAGCTGAATATTTGCATGTCTGATCTGCCTGGACACTGGCCCAAATTAGCTATGTGCTTGCCCTGGAGCAGCTGTTGTGCATACAGGGTGGTAATAGGGAATACCAGGAGTGGGAGTAGGAGGGTACATACCTGGGGCTGGGACAAATATAAATTCAACAAGTATGGACAGTCTGTGGAGGTTAAAAGCAAGTAGATTAATATTAAATACTGGCAATGATTTAAATTTTGTGAAGAAATTACTTTTGCTGATATGGAGTTTTTCAACTACAATTTGAATACAGATCTCTCCTGGCCTCTTTTGGGGAAAAAAGAACTGTAAAAATCTTAGTAGATTAAAAAATGTCATTAACTTACATACTTCTTCATCAAGCATATTTTTATTGATAAAAGCCCTGAAGATTCAGGAAATCAACTGAAAGCCAAATTCACACAATCAGAATTATATGGTTTGCAATCCCTCCTCCTGATGTTCCAGACCTGCTTGATCCTGCTTTCCAGTCCCCCTTGGGGCCAGGCACAAACTACACACCCAAATCCAACTGAACCCAAACACATGAATTTAACTAAGACCTAGAATGTTTTCCTGGACTAAAGTGGCGTCAATCCCTCAAGGCTTTGAGACAGGAAACATCATACTCCATGTCTATGATGCACTTACTACAGAGATGTTCAGTGCTTTGGGAATGCAGACAAGCACTAGTGATTTGAGAGATGTTAATGTGCTTCACCTGAGTTGGAGTTCCAGTTGTTTGTCTGAGTGGAATCCACAGCAGGTCCATGTTAATTAATTCAATATTACAAGAGAGCACAGGGAAATATATACAATTCTCTCTTGTACTCCACAAGAATTTCCCAGAAGAAATAGCAACTGGATTTACTAAACTGATTCTGATGCTAGTAACCAACAGAAGGAATTTAAAGGAATCTGAACTTTCTTATAGATGAATTAACTTTATAAGAAACTACTTTTTCAATAAAACATTTACTTTTCCTACCTCAGCATGGAGAGATATTTTGAATTAGAATGAGAGTCTGGTGTTTTCACCCATCTGCAGGTTCATTTGCAGCATGAAAAGTGCAGTGACTCTCCTGGAGACACTCTGTGGGTTAGAGCTCAGCTGTGGCCACGGAGACCCATATTCTTTGCTCTTTCTTCTTAATCACTTGGCCTTCTCTTCTCCAGGGCACTGCCCAAATGTGTCAGGATTTAATTTGTTAACAAAGAGGAATAATTCAAATTGTTTCACTCACAGAAGTGTGGAAACCAAATTCTTGCTGTGGAAGTTGGAGTTTCTGTTGGAATTAAAGGAGCTTGGCTAATTCATCCCTAAAGATCTAACCTGTTGCCTCTTGCTGCTCTATTATTTTTGTCACCGAGGATTCATGTTTCCAGTTGGCTTTGGCTTAGTGGATGTCTGTTGAACTAAAAGTATTTTTCAACATGTCACTTTGCTCTTTCCTATCCACAGTCCAATGTGTCTCAATTTCCATTTCAAACACAGCTCAGATCTGACTAATCTTTTGCTTCTTCAACATTTTCAAGGAACTGTAAATTCTACAATTTAATTAATGGGTCAGAGAGGCTGAACCATCTTCATGCAAAAGAGAACCTTACAGTGATTAATTAAAATTGCTCTCACTGTTCCAACTTGGTAGATAAACTTGAGCATGGCATATTCTGCTAAGGACATTGCAGAGTGCAAAACAAAGTGTGCTAAACTAAAAGAAGCAAAGGGAAATGTGATTATTACAAATAGGGGAATGATATTTCCAGTATGCATGGACTAATTTTTAAAGGACACTTTCAAGAGTTGTGGTGTAGTAAAATTTGATAAGCCCTCATATTCACTCTCCTGTGCTGTGCTGGCAGATGTCTCTGAGTTCAGCTAGCTTTTAACCACACACCATTTTACCCTTTAAGATGGAGGAGGACCAAAAATACTATTTACTTAAACTCTGCTGAGTAACAGTGTCTCATGCAGTCTCCTCTGGCACTTCTAGAATCAACTTCATAATGAGAATTTCCAGAATTATGTTAACACCTTTTGAGTATGCAGAAGGCAGAAAACAAATGAAACTATATTAATTTCAGATGTTATCAGACATATTAGGGAGAAATCTTTTAGTGTGTTGGAGTCACAAACGTCTTTCATCGGTCACTTAGGTTAGACCTTATTTATGAAACTCTAAGATGCAGCATGACTGAAAAAAATATTGAAAAGAACCTTAATCTGAGGAAGCACGTGTTGGTCTCTATTAGCTTGTTTGCTTGGTCATTTAGGAGGACAGGTAATATGTGCTTTGTTCTTTTTAGTACAAACTTCAGCTTTTGTGGAGTGATAGCATTGTAATTACAGTCATTATTTGGTTATTATGTGTTTGAAGGACTTTGGGTTTTGCCTTGATTCTCTGTATATGTATATGTCATAGCCACAATATACCAGTGCCTGAAGAAGGATAAATCAAAGTGCATTGTCTGTTTTCCTATCAAGATAAATTATCTGTTTTCCTATCAAGGAGATGTTCAGTTTGCAACTGGAGACCTAAGGCCAAAACCTCAGCAGATGCTTGCATGGAGAAATGAAGCTCAAATATTGTCCTAATGATGTGCCTCTGGAGGTGATTGCAGGTCAGGGACTCCTTCCCTGGGAATATTTCATCACTGTGCTCCCACTGGCTCAGCACTGCCCCAGTTTGCAGCAGTTCTGCCCTGGAGTCATGAGTGCTCCGAGCTGGTCATGAGCCTGTGGCAATGAGGATGATCCTTCAGCAGCCCTTGGACTGGACTCCGTGCTGTAAATCTGAAAGTGCCACTTGATGACCAAGGAGTGTTTTCCAGCACATGTGGGAGGAGCTAAGGTAGCACTGAATTTATTAACACATTAACAAGGACCATGCATCATGCCTGTCATGTTCGAAGAGGAGTGGGACAAAGGGCACATCTGTTCCATGGAGTGCCCTTCTCACCTAGTATAGAAGGCATGCTTAGAAAAACCTGACCTTAACCACTGTTTTGGGTCAAACTACAGGTTTAGGGGAACTTCAACCTATGTTCAGGACAGTGAATGCAGAAATACTCATGCCAGGGGCAGTGTAACAGGAAGCACAAGATGTTGAAGTGGGGGTGCTCACTGATACAGTGCTCCATTTCTGGGTGCCTCATGCAGCTTCTTGTTTGTGGCAGCTGTCAGCAAGGAGCATTACACATTGTCTCCCGTTCAGTATATGGCAAGTTGAGATGTTTCCATCCTGTAACTGAAGGAAACCCTGTGAAAAGGTCTTTTAATGACTCCAGGTTGGTGTGGTGAGAGAATGCCAATTTAGCAACCAGGAATGACAGGAGATAGCAAAATGGAAGATTTTGAGTTATTCTCAATTGAACAGATCTCTTATTTACAGTATCATTTATTCTCTCACACCTTTCTCTCCAGAAAATACAGTCATTTCACTCTTCAAAAACCTTCTCTAGCTCCGAATGAGAGGGTTCCCTGGGAGAAACAGCAGGTAAATTAAAAATAAATCCGGCGGCGGATAATAGAAGTAATTTCCTTTGTGCACTTTAGAAACCTCAACTTAACCTGTTTTCCTTCTTTCATCCACATGCATATGTCCTGTTGCTTGCAGATCTGCCCTTTGGTTTAAAGTTTAAATGCTGATCAGCATGAGTTGACTTTAATCACCATGTAAAGCCACTGACAAACAGCTTTCCTGGTATGGATCCTGTACATACTTTTCCCTTTCCACACTGCATTTAAATTTGGAATTAACCCCACGAGCCCCTGACTAGCATGAGATCCAAACCTCACTGGCACTGCCATCTGTGAAAAGATAAACAGCACAATCCACGTCATCGCTGACAGCAGAAGGTGCCATTGGGTTTGTGAATTGAATCCTCCTCCAGGACATGGTATGCCCACGTTATATTTATTCTCCTTTGCTGCTCAATGCAGAGGCCAGGGCTCGGCTGTGAGAGCAGCAGGTGTTGGGGCTGGACAGCCCACGAGCACAGGGGTGCTGAGGGCAGCAGTGGGTGCTGCCCTCTGTGGGTGCCTGCCCTCAGCACCACAAACACAAAGAGTGGAGGCTGGTTCCCTGCAGCAGCCAGCAGCGATTTCCATGACAACCAGCAAGCTGATTACTCAATTACTGTGTTTCTTTTAAAAGGTGACATCAAGCCAAGGGACAACACATCCTCAGCTTCCCATGGTGCTTGATTTTCAAAGCACCGAGCTACGTTTGGCTTTTAAATATACCTTGTGATTATGTTTGCCAACCTAGTTCTGGATCTCTTTTTTTATTATTTTCATCATTATTTTATTCCAGTTGTTCTTTGAAATGCCAAGAAAGTAAAAAGCTACTTAAAACATACGGTTTTTCTTGTTGCAGGAAAACATGCAGATGCAACCAACACCCAGTGAAAAGCCTTACTGGCATGGGAACCTGTGACAGATGCACATTTGGGAAAGTGCTGGAGCTATGACCAATTTAGCAAAACGTGCCAAACCTGCTCCAAGAAACCTCAACAGAGCTACCCGTGCTGCAGTCTCTGAAACTGAGTTGTCTCTTCATACTGTAAATGCTTTTCATACCTGATGTTCTCCTGTAGGTACCACCGTGCTCTTCTCAGAGCTGATGCATTTTTCATCCTTCTGAATAAGCATAGATTACTGGATATTTTTCTACAGCTTAAGAAGGGAAAAAGCTGAGCATACACTTGTGATACTGGCTTTCACTGTTTAGATCAGTTCAGATTTATAACACCATCTGTGCATGAACCAAGGAATTCCTTTGTTTTTCAAGGGGATATAACTGCTGTTATAGCACCTTGAGGGTCTGGTCAAAGTCTTTGTCATGTTGGACATGATAGAGGTGTAGAGAGACCTCTGCAATGAGTACTGAGCAAAACAGACCAGCCAGGCTAATGCCAGGGAGGAAAGTAGAGGCACAGAAATAGAAAGTAGCTTTGCTGATGAGCTTGTCTGGATTCATAGGACTGCAGAATAGTTTACACTGAAAAGGACATCTACAGGTCATCTGATCAAGCCCCTATTCAAAGAAGGGTCAAGTTCAATGTTCGATCTACTTTCAAACTTATTAGACTTTTTCCAGCCGGGGAAGAGCCAGCTCTGGATATGTCCACAGGCAGAACTACCACAGGCTCTCTGGGGCACTGTTCCAAGGTTTAACCACCCTCACTGCTCTCAGTCTGCTCTGTCTCGCATGTTTGCTGCACTGCGATGCTCTGCTGGAATCCTGCTGTAACAGATCATGGGAACATCTCATTCATGACTTCTCATGACAATCTTCCAGAATGAAACTTTTCACATCTTCTGCCTTCCAAATTGGCTAACCAGCTTGAAGCTGCTCTCAGATTCTGAAGGAAGCTGTCCCAAAACAGTAATGTTATTTACAGTGTTCAGTTGTTTTCAGGCAAAGAGAAATACATAGCATTTTAAAACTATAACTTGTAAAGGACTGGTTGCTGCTTGTTCTGTCCTGAGGTAATGCCTGTGTTTGTTAGAAAAGTTTTTACAAGTGGTTTTCACTTCTCTCTGAAGCTGCCAAGAGATTCTAGTTGTAAGTAGACTGTGTGACTGCAGAGACAGATTAGCAGGATGACTGTCACCTTTCCAACAATATTTCTCCTCTCTGAGTTTGGATCATCTCCCCTGACAAGAAAACAGCCACTTCAGCCCTCATGACCTAAGACTAAGGATTCACTTACTATATCCTGAAGAAGAACCTTCTCAAAATCGTGTCTTTAATATTAATGCTGTAGGAAAAGAAAGGCATGAAGATGTATTTGCTGAACAGTGGTATGGCATGACACCCCAAAATGTTGATTTCTTACAATATTCAGTTTCTTAGTATACTTGATTAAGCTTACAAAGGGTTTCAGTTTTCTAAACCACATCACTTCCATTAATAAGGGAAGACAAAAACTTTTCAATCACTTTATTGGTCTCTAGGAGCACACTCTCAAACTCTAGCAGTTCCTAAATTGTGAGGCATTAGAAGACTTTACCAAGGGAAAGATCTTTGTTGCCCCCTTTCCCCTAAATACTCACTACTGACCATTATGAGATATAGGGTAAATCTAGCCTACTTACCCCATTTATCTATTTTTGGGACAGAGCTGAGCAGCAGGTGTTCTGCAGGGGAAAACTGTGAGCTCCAGTAGTCTATCAGAGTGGAAGAAGCTTCCACATCCCTCCCCAAAGAGCAGATTTATAACCCAAAGTCCAACCCATTCAATAAATGCTAGAGAAGACAGATGGACATATGAGCCTTTCCGATTTCCCCAGATACTCTTAAATTGATTTGTGTGGAATATAAGCAACAACGGCATAGTGAAGGGAATGGAAAACCACAGCAAATGAACTCTTTCTATGCATGTATTTGCTCATGCCTTGTCCCTCTTCAACATTTTTAAGTTAAACCATGGTCCATCTCAGTGAAATGATTGACTAAAAAGTGCGTGATTATTTCAGCATTATTTGCTTTGCAAGCTGCCTGTGTTATGTTGTTTGAAAGCTATGAAAATATAGTCTGATTTTCCAACCCATGGGAAAGAGTAGCTGAAGATACAGTTTTCCAGTGGAGTCACTTCAGTGTGTGCTGGAGATGTCAAACTGGTGCTGTGCAGACGAGGGACCTGGCCTGCAAGTCATCTCTGTGAGATGGTGCGAGGTGTGACTTGCATAGGAGTTTGTCAGGAAGGTAAGGACAAGTTCAGACCATGAAATTGTTGTTTTCTGCTCCTCACTTAATGAATCAGCTTCTCAGCCAGGCACACTCTGGAAAGCAGAGGTAGAAGGGATCAACAGGAATATTAAGCCATGCTACAGAATGGCAGCAGAGACAAAAGGGAATCTCAAAAAGGTGACAGGTCTGCACTGGAGTGGAGGACCTTCACTGACTTTGGGGCCTTACAAGATGCATAGGTACATGAGCTGGGTGTTTAAAGTATGATGGGATAAATGCAGGCAAAAATAATCCTGGTGATTAAGACAGCTGTAATGAGCTGCACCTTGTCCCTTCACCTTCTTTTCCTTAAAAACTCACACAGGACCAGAGATGGGAAACCAAATCTCACTAATAATGGACAAGTACATTTATGCACTAAAAAGCAGGTATGTAACTAATCTATATGATCTGCAGTGTTTGAAATGGGCTGTGTATGGCAGGGTGCCACCTTCACTCCTCTCAGAGTCTCAGACACAGATAAGGGCATTTTTTCACAGCACTGGCAGGAAGCCAAATAGAATTCAGGCTGGGATAGCTAAACTTCCATGTCATATATATTTACATCGTTGTACCTTGGGAACACACTTCCTTTCAATTGGTTAGTTTTGTGAGGACACAAAGTTATTTCCTCTCTGTCACTCCTGCCATTGTCCCTTCCCTTCACCACCCTCAGCAGCTTCTTGCTGAGTGAAGACACCAAATTAAACAGAGCCACCCCTTCCCTTTCTCCCATCCCTATTTATTTTGGAAATGGTAATGATGAATCACTTAGGGGATCCATTTCGTGTGCAACAGGGTTGTGCCCTTGCAAGTTTTCTCAGCACATCATTACTTTCTCTCATGGTCATAAAGCCATGCTTCTGAAGAGGTCTCCTGGGGATGATCAACCAGGATGCTGGGTGAGATGAGCAGAGGCCTCAATTTTCATTTATTCTCTCTGTATAAATACATAATATTTATGTATTTATATATTTCTGAGAACCTGGAGTTTAGACAGTTTAATAGACCGGAAAAATAATTGAGAGAGAGATCCAAATATCTTTCCCTCCTCTAGGGACACACAAACCATATCATTAGAGATATAGATGGTAGAGAAGTTTGCACTGTTATCATTAGTGCTTTGGTTTTGTGATAACCATTGTAAAGGCAGAATTCACAGAGAAGTGACACCCGCTTTCACCTGTGATAACCCTGGAGTGCAATGGGACTGGTGTCAGATAATGCAGACAGGAACGCAGGAGACTGAACTCACGCTGCAGAGTGATGTCAGGACAGCCTGAAGTGTATGAGTGCTTGCATCCCCCAAACATCAGGTGTGGCTGCATGGAGGGGTCAGGAGCAAGGAGCAATGGAAGCACTGGAGGGACCACAAACACGGGTCAGCAGCTGTCACACAGCACAGCACTGAGCTTCACAAGCCCTCAAAAGAGCTGGGAGATACCTCAGTCTTCTACTTGATTTTAACTTTCCATCCTCCTTCAAACCCTACCTCCAATTCCTTGATCTGTGAGCTCAAACACTTCAGTGAGTCATTAAAATCCTCTGTAACAACAAGTGCACTCTATTTCAGTCAGTCTCTACTCAGGATGTCCATTATGGATTGGGATCTGGAGTCAGTCTTGGGGCTCCTGGTTTATTAAATGGAGCAGTCGGCTAGTGCTTGTGTCAGTTGTACTCAGGTGCTGAATTTCATTCCAACATCTACTCTGTTGAGTATTGAAAGAACAAATTCTTCAGCATTTTTATTGAAATTTGTTCAGTGCACTTCCATACACTCACTGAAACTGAGATTTGTCTTTACCATGTAGTTTATGATCGAGAGAAGAGAGCCAATGACTAATTTATTTTACTAAATAAGTCTTTAGTCTTTCCACTTATGTGCATGTAATATATGTTACCATTATTTCTGTTTTAAATGAGTGTGATTATTCTATAGTGCTTTCCAGCGTTTATGTCATCTTTGTCCTTTTCCGGGTGAAGAAAACAGAGAACATCTACTTTCAAAATTCATGTAGCTCCAATTTTCCTAATTCAGGTGATATCAAAACAAGTATAATCAGATCCCTGAAAATGGGAAGCCAGAAAATACAGCCCTGTTTGAGGGTGTTGAGTTTCATTTTACAGCCTCATTACAGCTATTGCCCTGCCTATTAATTTGTTCTGCATTGGGAGATTTTATTTGCTCTTGTTAAATCATTATTAGCAGCAAATGCCCTCTACACACCTGGCACAACAGTCTGTCAAAGACAACAGATATTGGCAAATACCGATGCTCTGACCTGTGTGATGTTCTGTGGTTCAGTTCCCAAAACTGTGCAAATCAGCTGTCACTCATAAGCTCTTCATTAGGGCTTCAGTAGTTTCTGAAGCAAATGAAGAATCAACAACAGCCTCTCCTAATTAGCAGACTTTTCTCCTGGGATCCTGCACAGAAAAGGTAGGGACAAGAAAAGAGGAATCATCGTCATCTGTTCAGTAGGAGCCTCAAAGAAGTATCTATTTGCTTAGAAGACCTGCACATGCCTGAGCCCCCACTGTGCTGAGTGTTGCACAGTCAAATCATCTATTGCAGAGGTAACAATTAAAACCTCAAGAGGACATCAATAGATAGTTACCTAAAGAAATGAAAACCCCCAGAACTGGATGGATCTACAGCCAGCAAAAGGAGGTCCTGCCTCCAGTGAACACGAGGGTGTTGAGATCAGTCTTGTCTTTTCAGTTGTTTTATTCTATTTTTGTTACATTTTGAGAATACAAATAAAGACAGAGCAAAGGTGAGATTCTGCTTCTCCATCCAATACAGTTTTTTATATATAAAACCCAATAGGAACACTTAATCAAACTGCTTCTTCTGTGTCAACACTTCCGATGGCTTGAGATGGCACCACTAATGCATGGACATCCATCATGCCTCTGTAGCAGCAAGATACCCCAAGGAATAATTTAGGGGCCTTCTCCCAGGAATATTGCTCAGTGTAAAGTCAGTATTTTATCCACTTGTCCAATGGGAATATTGCTTACGACAGTTTCATACAGCTGTGGTATTACTGCTATTTATCTTCAAACCCCTCCAATGATGCTCTGTCCTCATGTTGCCCTATATGCACTTGCAATCTTGGTCTCTGCTTCCATTCTGTAGAATGGAGAGGGAGGAGAAGGTCAAATCCATGACCCCGGGGAGATTATCTTCACAACCAAGGTTTAGAAACCTAGATGAGACACTTTGGATCATGTCTTTGCTACCTTGTACATATTTTCCACAGCACTAGTCCCGCCACAGCAGAGTGATCTAGATCCCAGACAGATCCCTGGTATTGTGCTGAGAGTGTTGTCAGAGTGCCTTTGGCAGGACATTTGGTTAAGCTCAAGAGCTATTCAAGTATCTGGGCGTGTAATAAACATGGATTTTTTTCAGTGGTAGAAGTAGGCTGAGTCTGTGAAGATTGTAATGTTGCTAAATCTCTTTAACTGATGTCAGTGTCTGGGAGGAGTACTCAGCATCTGCTATAAAGCATGGGTTGTTTTAGTTCCTTTTGCTGTGTTTATTTAGCCTTTTCAACAAGTTACACAAGTATGAGAGTCTTTATCCAATATTAAAATGTGTTCTCCACATTTTATAAAGTGTTCAGTGTTTTCTTGCGGTTTCTAAGTGGTTCGTCTCAAATTAAGGCTGATTTTCCAGTGATTCACTTCCAGCTTTTGAGAGGACATTTTCTGCCTACAGAGGTACTTCATAGAAAGGTGGGAAAACAGGAATTTTAATTAAATAAATATACAATAGTTAAATATGCTAGAACAAAGCATTTTACAGCTATGTCCCCTGCCTTTCACAGGGAATGCCATAATTTGATAACATGGCAGTAAGATACAGAATTTGAGATCTGTCTTTGCAAAACTATGATGAATTGGGTTGCTTCAGAAAACCTCCTGATGGACTGACATGAGATTCCTTCCTTGTGATTCTTTCTGCTACTACTTTTACTACAAATTCTTTTTGGTGAGTTCTACTAAAAGTGCTAGTTCTTTGCAATTTGAGGAGAAGGAGTGAAAAGATGATTATAAATAAAGGGGGAGGGGAAAACAAGAAAATATTTAATCTTCTTTAATAACTTCATTATATCTTCTCATTACAGTAATTGCACGTTTAACTAAAGATTTTCCTATTGTGCAAGCTGTGGAAAGGCTGGAAATTGAATAAACAGTTAGAATAATACCATACAATGAAGGTAAAAGGTGAAATTGCTACTTGGATACATCTCTTTCAGCTAAACTGTGCAGGATCAAGGGGTCACTCAGCAGAGATAATTGCTAATGATGCTCTGAGGGGCAGCCAGGCAGAAAAACATCCCTGTGTTGTATTGGGCTGCCAATTGATTACAACTTCAGCCCTTGATTAAACTTCAGAAATGATTAATTGATTAATACTTACACACTTGCCAAAATGGACACCAAGGAAGGGGTACCAAAGTGAGGCCTTTGCATTCACCTCCAGGAAATCTCCAAAGCATGAGAACTTTGCAGTTTTGTCATGGTCCCATTTGTGGTTATTTCAATAATGTCAGTACAGAAGCAGGATGAGCTCATGACTCAGGTGTTGAAGAGGGAATCAAATAATGTAAGTTCAGTGCTGGCTCTGCAAAAGATTTGCTCTCACTAGAAGGCACTTAATCTCTCCCTTCTCTCATTCATCATCTGTAAAGTGATGGTGAAAGATTGTTTTCTACAAATACCCTTGGGCAGAGTTTCTTGCAGCACAGATCCATACACAAGACAGATTTTAGGATGAGAAGAACCTTCTGAAACTTTCAAATTCAGCAATCAGTGATAATGCAACTGTTTTTAAGATGTGAAGACCTGCAGATCTATTGTAACAGTATTGATTTACAGTTCTAAGACCAGGGAGTGTGATCAAGTCTGAAACTGTCTGAAAACAATAGACCACAATTTAATTTCAGCAACAACCAACTGGTAAGAAAGATGTCATTACCAAACAATTTATTTAAACCAGAAAACTTTCATACCTTTTCTATTTCTTTTTGTTTTTTTTTTAGTCTAGTGCTTTTATGTGGATTCCTGGAAGCTTGAAAGTAAATTAAGATAGACCATAATTGAGAACAAGTATTCTGTTATATTTCACTTGCTTCTCTATATAAATATAATTACATAATATTTATTCACTGATTTTTGTAAGATCTGTTAGTAATGACCATTTGAAGTTCTAAGCACCTCTTCAGCCTTTTTAATCTATTGAAAAGATGAACTTCCACCACAATATCTCTCATCACTCTAATTAAAGAACTTTTTGTCCCAAACAAAATCTATCACAATCAAAACCTAGTAATGAACAACATACCTTATTCATCTATCTGAACTTGCTCAAGAAATCATTGCTACCTTACATAAATTATAGTTTTATGTTAAAAAGCTGTGCACTGAGGTGTAAGTATTGCCCCCCCAGGTGGAAAAGTACATTTAATTTGCAATGGTTTAACGTCTGCTTACAATTAAATACTGAAACATTCATTAGGATGTTCTGGCTAGCAGATAATCCTGCCCACTCATGTTCAAAAAGCATCACTGTTATCAGGAGACAGATGCAGTCAACCATCCCGTGTGGAGAGTGTTAAAATGAGACCCCTGATTAAATGGTGACTCATGAGAAACGCTTGGGGAGGAAGCTTGAAGGTGATACAATCACATTAAAGAGTTTGGGTGCATAACAACAGGACAGGCACAAAGCATCATCCCCCCAGTGAAAGCTGTATTCAAGGTGAAGGTTTTGCTTGTGGACCGGAACCCGCTGCAAGGCAGCACAAACATCTTAGCAGATGGTTCGATGGATGACACAGAGTGAGGAAAACCTTTAAAATCATCTTACACTTATACCTTTGCTTTTACCTCCGAGCCTCAGAACTTGCATTGTCTGTATTGGCCTGCCAGTAGGGTGATTTCAGGACAAGTGACAAATAATTAGGTGTTTGGATACTAAAACCTAATTCATTACTGGTTTTTTGAGGTACTGCAGGAGTATGTGTGGGAATGTCAGAACATACCAGGGAGTTGGTAGCTACATCTAAGAAATGTAGAGCTCCTGTTCCCCAGAGAAGGAAGAACACATCTGTGTGTGATAACCATCACCACTACCCTGCAGTCCAAGGCTGGGGAAAAGGAATTATCCAGTGAAGTGTGGTTCAGTCCTTCAGATTCTGGTGTGGTTGGACAGTGAGGAGAAACTGGGGGGGGAGATCTCACAGTAGAGCCTTTCATGTTTAAAACAAACATGTTTGCTCCAGGACTGATAACAAAGGCAATCTCTTCTTCTAATACATCAGGCTTAGTCTAGGAGTTTGTGCTGCTATGTTTTGTCTGCATCCCTTGCCTGCAGGTTTTCCAGGTTCCACTGCTCTAACTCTAATTCAAATTCCCTTTTCAGCTGTGACTCCTAAGCACTTTGCAGTGATTTTGTTGCACAAAACCTTAAAATGATTAAAATCTCTGGAAAATCACCACCTAAAGTTGAGTGAAGCTTGCAGCCACAACCCTAGGGAAGGGATTACCCAGTAATATTTTCAGCTAAGCAGTTTCTTTGACTGTGGGTATTTTTGATGCAGTATATGTTAAAGGACTCTGAAAACAATCGCTTTCTTCTGAGCAGAACTACAGATATACATGTGCTAGAAACACTGTGAACTTTGAATAAAAGATTTTCTTTCAGGGAGACTGATGTCCTTATTTAAGAAAACTATGTAGAAAATTAGAGGGAATGTATTTTTCGACAGAGGGTAAGAAACAATGAGGAATACATCCAATTTGGTGACAACTGGTTGTTCAGTACCTGAATGAGATCAGAACAGGTCTGTGTTATATGTCCCTCTGGAAAGTTACTCAACCACTGAATCAGGAGGAATTCCCTTTCCATCTCTGTGTAGAAGGTTGTACAAACTGCATCCTTCTCCCTTCAAACATGGGAATTTGCTCGTGTCATGCTGGCTGCAGAAGACATTTACAGCATTGCTCGTGTTTTTGGAAGAAAGCAAGGAGCAGAGCCCATAGCAATGGAAAGGTGAAGGATCTCCCCATCACAGGCTGAGTGTAAAAGACAAGAAATCATTTTATCATGAGAGCCCGGTGCAGAGATGCCAGTTTTCAATGTTCAGTCTTGCTTTGGAAGCAACGTGGATTATGCATCCTTGGTTTCCAGTACCTGGATAGGTCTGTCTGTGGTGTTGTAGTGGTCAGTACACCCTCACCACCCTTTTCACACACGGTCCAGGGGAATTTATAAGGGGGAAAAAAAATGCCTTGAAATTCCAATACATATTTCTAACTTTCAGCAGTGAGATTCTTTGGGTGAGTTTGGGAAAACTTTGTCTCAGTGCCAACCCCAGGAGGAGCCATTCAGCCCCATTTGTTTCTTTCCTTCCTAGAGAATCCTGCAGAGAAGCACTCAACAATTAGTATGATTTTGTGCCCTAATTAGTATGAATTTGTGTCCATATTATTATTATCTTTATGAAAAATAGACCTGCTGCAGATCTGGAGTCAGTATTCCTCCTGCACTTCTCCTTAAGCTCCTTTCCCTGAAGGGACACTATCTCTTCCCCTTGCTCTCTTTGTCTCTCTGTTTTGCTGGTAGCTTTGTTTTAGACAGGAATATTTTTCTCCCAGCCAATAATGAATGAAACCCTCTGTTTTTTGTGTCCTATACTGAAAGGGAGAAATCTTCAGCAAAAATAGAGAGCAGCTGAGTGTGAGAGGACAGGTTCAAACACTCCTGAAAAAGCTAACAAATAAAAGGCAGGGAGCAGAGAGAAGAAAATCTTTGCTTCTTTGCAAAGGACGTTCTTTGGAGAAGATTGTGCATGTAAACCATGTTGATCTTATGGAAAGCTCTCACCTACAACAGGCACGTAGAGAGCTGATGTTTCCATAAAGTGCCATAAACCCAACAAGACCAGAAGGTTCCAGGCTTGCTGCCCATTTCTCACAGCACATGCAATGGGCCCAGCCTGGAATCCCTGACTGTGTCCGAGCTATGGCACAACTGTGAAAAATCCTCTAATGCTGACTGGAGGGAATTTCTAGGTGGAAAAAAAATAAAGATTTCCAAGAAACCCAGATGTTCTGGCATTCCTGTGCCAGGTCAGAACACATCTGGGCTCTTCACCTGACAGAGCAGCTGTACCTGACTCTGGCCCAGGAGCAGATCTGCTGAGCTACTGTGTTCGTTGGCTCACTTCTAAGATTGACAGCTCTCCGGATATTAATAATTGTAGAATATCAGTTGGATACAATTGTTTATTGTATAAGATATTATTTTCTGCAACTCTCTAGATCCTGTTGTCACCTTTCAATATTTAAGACCTGTCTGTGTCAGGTCTGAGACCCCCATGCTGCACATGTACAACCCATCCTTCTTGCTCAGTTTCTGCAAGCCTCAAACACAACTGAATTACTCAGAACAATTGCTCCTGCCTTTATCTTGAAGTATGCTTTGATCTCGCAGAAAGGTTTGTGAATTCAGTGTTTTGTCTATTATTTTCAATCTATTTTAACTGATGCAATGACAGAAGTGGTCAGGAAAAGGGACCATCTTTTCCTGCATCTGTGGTGTTATGCTAAAGGCTTCAATTCACCACAGAGTTCCAAAGAGCTACTGGAATAGAAAGGTTAGATCAATAATAACTTCTGCCAACAGGAGAAGTTGAACCATAAGACAATGATATATTCTTAAAAAAAATTTACTTCTATAGGGGTTGGCTTCTACAGCCAGGCTGTCACTAGTAGCTGAGCTGTAAAGTTAATCTGTAAATCTAATTTAGGTACATCTGGATGGGTTGGTTGCAGTTGTTGCATCTGCAAAATACTGCAGAACTGCTGATGATTTTGAAGGAATGGAGTCAAGAGGTCAGGAAGCTTTTGCCATTTTATCAGCCAAAATTCTGGTTTAACAATAGCTCTTTGCCTTTGCAAAACGTATGTTAGGAAAGTTAGTAACAGTGCTTTCATATTCCCCCCTTGCAATTAGTTTCCTCAATGTAAGTATGAACCTGGAAAAAAAACCCTTTCCTAAAGGGATACCTGGGTACCTTTAAAATACTATTCCAGAGGGAAGCTGAGTAGCAAATGTTATATTTTCTTTTTCAGATTTCAAATGCCCGTCAAGCCTTTGAAAAGTATATTATTTAACTCGTTATTAATAACCTGGCTGTTAGCTTGGAAAGCTAAATGAATCTGCGGAAAAATAATGTGTGTACTCCAGTTCTTCGATGTTTAGATTCATCCAAGCGTTTAAGAACTGTCAAACAAAATACACTGAATTCAAGGGAGTGCATTCATTGAAAGATTAAATTAGGTACTGCAGTAAAGCCCCCCGTTGCAGTGGAGAGGCATTTCATGCTAACAAATAACTACAGCACTATTATAACGAGACCCAGAGGCATGTGATTTCAACTGACTGCACATCTTTGCTCAGTGGGTGCCTGTATGTTTTTTTCCCAGACTGATGAAAGAGCAAACAGTGGTTGACATGGACAGAACTGTTCTCTTAAACTGTTTTGGAAGATTTTGTAGTATTTCAAAGACTGTCTTCAGAGTAGTTTCCCTGACCCATAACTGTGGTTTCCTTTCCATCTACTTCTTTTGAAGCACTGAGAAGTTGATACGTCTCTGCACCTCCAAACTTTTGTGCCCGAAGTGCACTCTGTGCTCCCCACCATGCTCCCCAGTGTTCACTTGGCTTTTTCATGTCTTTATTTGCCTTTTTCCAGAAGGCAGCAAAGCCTAGATAACCTGTGCCATCTGATTTCTTAAGGTAGAATCTGTGTCTCACCATCTGTAGGACTTAGACACAATCCCTCCTTGTTTCCTCTTTATAAACTGGGAGATAATTATTCTTCACCCTTTAAAATGTGGTGTCTTTAAAGGAATAGGACCTCCTTTCTTACCTGTATTTCAGATCATAAACCAAAATTCACAGGAAAGCCAAAAGGAAAAAAAAGCCAAATTTATGGCCACCCACAACTGTGCTATCCAAGACATGAATCTAACATGGCACTCTTCACACTTGTCTAATATCCAAGGCTTAGTTTCTCCCGTTATGGCTGTGCCCAGCACAGTTACCCCTCTGTTAACTTGTGGGGTCTTGAACAAGAAATGAGCTTAAATGCTGCTGTAAAACATGAGACAGCTTGCAAATAATGTGATGTGTTCAACAATTCAACCACTGAGCACCAGCAAAACAAATATTCATGTGGAAGCAAAAGCGTCCTGACGTGGAGCTGTGTACTTTTGCCATCCTAAATACTCTACAAATGTCTCTGTGGGAAGTATCAAAGATGCTTTATAGTACAAGACAGGTTATGAAGATGGTTTTTTTACCCGGTTGGATACAGTGACTTATGTGTAAATGGAGAAGGTTAAATAACAATCACTAAATAATTTATGCAAGGAATCTCTTAACTTTTTTTTCCTGAAGCCCTTATTTGATTAATGCCTGTACACATGGGGGATTGTTGTACCTGGCTGTCATCATGCAGTGAGAATCCAGTGATGACATTTTAGAGCTTTCTTGCTATTGATTTCAGGTCATTTAGGTCACTGGAAAACTTCCACTTCCCCTCAGTGAAGTTGAGATCAAAGAGATGTGTTTCAAGATGTACCCCATATGCAGAAGACACACAACTGTGAATATCCCGGGGCTGAAATTGGATTTACCAAGTATCAGTTTGCAGCAGCTGTATGTGCATTAGTGTTTGTCCACATCCATCTCTGATAAAGGACCACTGGAACAGACACCCAGTGTAAATTAGAGATTACCAAAATTGGACCCTGTGATGTTTCCAATCCTTCTGCTCAGGATATTGTCTAATGGCAATCTCAAGTGTTTGCGTTTACCTCAGCATCTATTTTATCTTGGATGATTTTTGCCTTTTTAAGATGTTTAGCCACCTTTTATTTTTCCATTTCTTCAATCTTTTTTTTTTCAGTGTCCTTTCTGACTGCATCCCATAGGGCTATCCGGATAAATGCATTTATGGAAACACAGGACAGAGGCTTAGACCTGGAAATAAATGCAGTTCTAACTTTGTTTTTCTCTTGATGGAAATTGTTGGGTCTTCCTTGATGTCCCTAAGGATGCAATATCCTTTTATCCAAGAGAATTTCCCCTCTCCAAGGTTTTTCATGCTTCAGTCTTTCCTCTTTTATCTAGGAAGAGACAAAAGAAATTCCCATCCCATCTATATCAACAGCCATCCATATTATTTTAGGGACTCCTCTTTCTCTCTGGGTTGAATGGGGTTATATTTGATTGATCAAGGCTTGATTATCAAGTGAAATGTTTTTTTTCTAACTGCATGATGATGAGACTGCCAGGCTGTGACCAAAATGGCACATGAATAACACCAGAGCATCTGAGCTGCTGCAATCCCTGACAGTGGAGGGCAGAAAGAGCCTGGCCCCTGAGGAGGATCAACCATCAAAGCATGTGTTCTGGCATGAATTTGGGAAGGCTGACCGTGTTTACCCTTTTGCTGCAGTGGGTTTAGCACCTCTGATAGGAGCCACCCCAATCTGCAGCATTCCCAAAGCTTTTCAGTAGCATTAGAACAGAAGAGATGAACCAGCCACAGTCTGTAGCCACCTAATTGAAAGTTTCTGAGCCTGTCAGGGCTCTGTTATCCTGACTCTCTGGTTAAAACAGTATATTCCAAGCTTCCCCCAATTATAGCTACCAGCAGCACAAGCAGCAGTTCTTGCACTCGGGCTCGGTCCTCCCACACACCCGCTCCTCGCTGGTTTGGTGCCTCAGGATGGAGTTGCCTGGCAACAGGACTCTGCATCTTTGGGAGACAAAAGCTATTATTTCTGTCACACAGATGTGCTAATGTGATTATTGACTGGGGGGGGGCACACACACACACACACACATGCAATACAGGTCAGATTTCAGATACTTGACAATTTTCAGGCAAGAGGTTTTTAAGGGAGAGAGGGCAGGGAACCTGAAAGAAAGGTATCAAGGTGGAGGGAGGAGACAAGGAACTGCCAGGTGAAGCGTGGGCTAAAGGAAGCTTGCTCATAGTTTTACCAGGAAAATAGTTTAATAAAAACAAAACAAAACAAAACAAAACAAAACAAAACAACAAAACAAAAAAAAAAAAAAAAAAAAAAAAAAACAACCAACCAAACAACAACAACAACAAAAGACCGATTTGGAGTTTTTTAACTGATGAACTTTTATTGGGTCCCTCCTGGATTCCTGCAGATGGTCTGGTGGCTGTACACAGCTGACCCCAGTACTCGGGTGTACTGTGCCTGCTGCTCTGGAAATGCTAGTGATCCAACAACTAGGGGAACAGAAGCTTCCAGGACCTTGCAGATGCTCAGAGAGTTCCAACCTTCCTGGCTAAACACTGCTGACAAAGATATTCATTGCTCCAGCTTGATCCTAATTTGGATCAAAACCAAATGGCAAAATAAAACTTTTTTTTTTCCCCTGCCACCTGTCTTTCAATGTTTGTAAGTCACTTTTTAGGTAGAACCAACCAAAAAATCCCACTGTAAAAACCCCACTGCCCTTCCTCTGGGATTCTATTAAGCAGGCTTGTGTAATACCTTTCTCTGGCTGTACAAGTCTGTGGGAAGAGCTCTGGCTTCTCCTTCCAGGAGATGTGGGATGTTGGATGCAGTCCCTGTGCCGGGCTGCAACGTTGCAGCTCCGTAAAACTCCACCACCCTCTGGTACTGAGCGAAGCTGCTTGATATCACAAGAGGGTTTGGTCACTCTCAGATGTTAAGGTGCTGTTCACATCTGCTCTGCTCATGCTGCCTCTGCTCCTGTGGGTGGGGAGAGATGATGTGAAGGTGTTTGTATCTGTCCATAAGTCTGAAAGTGAGCTACTTTTCATAGGTTTGCACATATTTGCATTCATGTTAGCTTGTATGAGGGCTAGGATTTCTTGTCCTAAAATCTAGTGGCCTGGAGCTGTGGCCAGTGCATGAAATGTAGAATTTTATTTGAACTTCTGTGTGGATCAGTTTTGTTTTTCTAAATTGAAGTCTTTCAACAAAAATCCATGAGGCAAAATGGATTAATTTTATTGATGCTGAAGTCCCGACCCTGTAGCTGCACATTCACACTGAGTTGTGCTGTTGACTGTCTAGTAAAGAGTCTGTTCTAAGCTACATACAACTGAGACTGACCCTGGTCATTACCTGGATTTTTCTGCATCATTAACACTCTTTAAATGAATGGGAAATGGACAATGCAACTAAAGTAACAACGAATATCAGTACAATGAATATGACTGGTTAAAACTAAAAGAAAACTGTTGTTGACATCATGTCTGTGCTATTTTGGTGCATTAGGATCCTTGCAGTGACACTGCTGATTCTGTTGCAGTTTCTTCTGCTTGCTATTTTTCTAGCATAAGTTGTGTTGCTCAGTGTAATGAGGCGTGACAGGCACCAAAGAAACAGCCCTCTGGGGGAAAAGGATGGCCCAGCACTATTTCCCCAGCAAAATGGAATTCTAATGACCAGAGCATGAAATGCACTTTTCTGTTCTCTTAAAGTGTGAATTAATAGGAGGGAGGTCAAGGCAGTAGTAACAAATGTCCCCTGGTCCCTACCTGAAACTTAGGTCACACTTAGAGCAAAATGCTAATCGAGCGTGTAAAGTGTCTGCATTGAGGGAAATTATTTCTTTCCCCTTTTTCTGGAGAAATCATCTCAAATGCGTGAGAAACAGAGGTATGTGAATAAGTCTTTTTGGGGGAAAAGAGGAGATTCCAGTATTTGTCTCCATGAAGACTAGACCTTTAAAAGAGCCTGTGAAAAACGAATTAAAAGGAGCACAACATAGCAGATTGCTGGGGTATTCTCTTTGGCTTCTCTTTTGTTTTGGCTTCCCTTTCATTTTGGAATGACTTGAGAAGTTGAAAATCTTTTCACTTTGTTGGAAAAAAAAATAATTGCAAAACACTTTACCTTGTTTAAAACAGGGATATTTTTCTCCTGAATTTGCGGGTGGGCCATCCAACAAAATGAAATTGGACTAGTAACCATATAGTTTATCCAGCCTGAAAGGTAAGCTCAAAAAGACCTCTTGAGCTCTGCACATATTTGAGATATATATATATGAGTGCAGTAGTTGAATGGAAATGAGGTGTCTCTTAGTGTTATATCCTGTATGGAGGTCTCCAAATCTTAGAGAAATGTCAAAAAAGGATCCCTGCTGTAACTAAATTTCTATTCAGAAGACAGATTTGTTTTCAATTTTTGCTTTTTCCACGTAGCTGTACCTGTGACTTGAGTTCTAGGATCTGAAACAACCTTCACATCAGATATTGGGGTTTTCAGTGGTGTTGTGTATCTCTGGGAGTGAAAGGTGAAACAGAAAATAATAGAAGAGTTCAGTTAAAAATAAAAGAAGGTGGATTTTTGGGTAAGTTAGAAATTGAAAGTTGGAGCCTTAAGAGGGAAGTAGAAAACATACCTGCCCTTAATGAAATATTTAAATAGAAGTATTGAACTCAAGACATGCTTCTATCCAGCAGTGAAAGGAGCTGAGAATCCCTGCTGAAGGGCTGCATCTGTTATAAAAATCATCTTCCAGCCATGACTTCAGTCTCTTTTGCAAGAAATCAATTCCTTGGTGAAGCTACTTCTCACTTACAGTGTAAGATATAATAATAGACTAGGAGAAAAATGCATTTTTGGCACCTTTTGGCTTAACCTACTTGAAAATGAACTTCTCCAGCTTCCAAAATGAGCAAACTTCTCTGCAAGAAGGATTGCAAGGGGAAGCCAATCTGTTTGTAGAGCAGTGAAGAAGTGCAATAAATTCAGATATCAAAATTTTCAGTCTATTACGTGGTTGTCACCCATGCAAACTTCTCATTTTCTTTAATAATCATCGTGCTTTGATAGGAATTGAGTACAGGCCTCAGGATTTGTCCATATAGCCTAACAAATCCTCACAAATAGTGATTAAAACTGAAGGGCAGGTAGCAGGAACAGTAAAAGCTGACTGCCTAATGCAGTGATTTATTACACAACACGATGTTTTTCCTTTGGCTGGTGTGCATGCAGGCTCCCAGCACCAGCCCTGAATTAGGGGAATTATTCTGTTCAGCCACTCAACAAATTCTGACTGATGCAAATGCTTCTTACTGAAGGAACTGAGTCACAATTTCACAAATAAACCTTTTTCCAGCTTTAATTGCCTTAAAAAAAAAGGAACATTTGAACATTATTTCTACTGGCGCCATCTGGTGATTTCCCGACAAGGGCTCACACTCCACAGCCAAATGACACAGCCAGCTAGCAGTTCCTCTTCAGTGTGTTCCTGTACATGCTCCCCCAGAAGTTTCTGCAAGTATAAAATACAGGGTGATAACTCCAGCTTTATAACTATCCACTTACTGCAGAGAAATATGAATGGAATTTGGTTCTGTGTCATTAGTCCTCTCTCCCTTACTTATCTCAAGACTTCAGTGCCTCTTCCTAAATCTGATGTATAAATAACAGCACATCCCTTTCTAAGGGACTGTTAATATTCTTGGTGATATAAGCTAGAAAACAGAGGTGAGGAGGAATAATTCATTCCAGCCCATACAGTGAAGCAGAGCCCAGCTCCCAGTTTTCCAGGCCTGTGCTCCTATCTCCAAAGTGTATTTGCTCTAATAATCTCATCTCTCCCACCATTAATTCTGCACCAGTTTCTTTGTTTTGTTAATAAAATCAAATGTCAGCCTTGCTGTAAGGAGAACATACTCAAAGATATTCCTGCTATAAAGCAACCAGCTGTGTTGTGGCTTTTATTTCATAGGAGTCCTGGACAACTGTATCTCAGCCTCCCTCTGCTCTGCTCCATGCAGATAGTTCCCAGAGAAGTGTGCAGAGAAGTAAAGAGAGAAGTTTACACCTTCCTTTACACCAGGGAAGTGGGTGTTCAGGCAAGGAAGAGAGGCAGAAACAGCGGTGGCAGGATAGAGGAGGCTCCTTTATGTCCCCTGCAAGCTCACAGAAATCAGGAAGGTCATGGAAAAGGCAAGGATACACAGAACTTGTGGTAGATGTTCTATCCCTGCAGTGCCTTGGATGTGAAGAGCTTGGCCTGGCTCATGAATAACAGTGTAAAAGAAGCATTTCTCCAAAAGGAAGAAAAGATGCCCCAACCAATTGTGTCTTTGTTGTCTCTTGAAATAAATAAGATCTTCCTTACTTGAACCAACAGAACATCTTACGGTGGAAGAGAAGGATGATGGTGTAGACACATTGATGAAGTGGTTTGTAGTTTGTTTTTTTGTAGTGTCATTGATTGTAGCATATTTCCTTTGAGTTCCCTGCTAGCAGGAAATGGCTTTATGGCATCTCCACACTGGGACAAGGATAAATGCCCTACCAGCAGGATTCAAGGAGCTGGGATGTCTTGTGCACATCACATGCTCCAGGATGCCCTGTGGATCTTCCTCTCTAACTTCATCATAGAAAAGCAAGTTAGAGGGAGGTAATTTCCACAAAGCCCATCAGCATAAAGAGATGTAATGTCTAGACACCTACCCAGGATCAGTACAAAATTCAGGATAAGAAATTCAAGGAGAACTTGGCTTATAATAGAAATGTAGCAGAAGTTCTGTGTGGATTTCAAGTGTCATTCAGCACTTTTTGCCCCTGCTGTGGCAGGCATTTTTTTTTTTGCAGGTGTGTAACCTGCAATTCTCCCTGTTCTTTTGCTATGAGCTTCACTCCTACAAGTTTTCTTTTATTCCACTCTCCACCAAAGAAGAGACATAAAGCATTGCCAGGATGGTTTTGCAATCCCAAGGCTGATGTTATAAGATAAGATCAGCTGTTTCAGGCAGTCCTGGCATCACATGTATTTATTTATTTTTTAAAAGAACACAACGTGTCTGTATTGAATGCTGAAGCTTAGATTGCTCTATCCTTTGTAGAAGGCTTTGTCAACAATAAATCATTATATCATTGCATGGGTGATGGTGGAGTTCCAGCAACCTTTTACAGCACAGTATCGACCAGCAAAATAACTCCATCCCAGCCAGCTTCCTGTGCTGTAAGAAGCAAAGCTAGCAAATGACAATGTACTTGATGTTTTCTGACTTTTTCAAGTTTTGAATATGTCCCAAAAGTGGTTTTTTTTCTTAATTTAATTAGAAATTTTAAATGAAAAAAAATGTATCATTTAAGATAACTTGCAGTGTTTTTATAAGTGCACGGTGAGTTCCTTTGGGATACAGCACGTTCAAAAATGATGGGAAAGATTCATGTTAGTTCTTTTTTATTTTAATTACATGCAAATCATGGTTCCATTTTAGATACTTGGAAATAAGTTCTACAAGTGCTTGATTATGTTTAATAGGGTCTATGGAAGTCCTATCCAGAGGCTGGAATGCAAGCCATAATATGCAGAAGTAATGGAAAGACTGATATAGAATCAGAAATTAAGATCTTCTTTAGTGTTTCTGCTTTCTTTGATTTATTTAACCCTACTTACACAAAGAGCAGTGCAGTTGGTAAACATGTTTCTAGATAAGAAACCCTTTTCCTCTTTGCCAGAACAATTCATCTAAACTAGTTTTTGAAAAATGCAGCAATTTTCACACACACACACACACACACACATACACAAAAAAAGGACATTGAAAACTACGGTGGTATTTAACACTGTAAAAAGGAAAGTAATTCAATGTGCAACTACTGTTTCTCTGCTAAACACATCACTGACTTTAGGTTGTGGATCCCAGGTGTGTGTACAAGCACAGTCATGTACAGTTAAGCTCTATGAAATTTTGACAAACATTGTCCAGTCTGGGAACATTTACAATAACTGCATTTTCATGATCATCATCATTATGTTCATCATCATCAAAGGGAAATCATTGCTCCTAACTCACAAAAATGTCTTCTTAAACATTGCTTTGGTAAGCAAGTGGGATTTTCAAGGCCAATCTGATCAGGCTTTAGTGGACAGGATCCCATGGCAAGGGTCATTTACATAAGCATTTAATTACAGCCATCTCTCTGGTCACTTTTGTCTCTGTGCCACAAACCAGCTTGGCTGCTCTAAGTCTTCTGCTGCTGCAGCTGAACCTTTGCTCCCACGTCAGCAGTTCTGCCAGCACCAAACTCCAGAACAGCAGTGATGATATTGTGTTTTGTTCCACATCAAAACAAATCCAAATGGCAAAACCCTGACATCCATTGCACAATGGAATTCTTGGATTTTAAACAGTCTTCTCTGGGAGATCAGGATGATCCACTGCAGCACAACTTGCCTATTAAATGGGCAACGTGCCTCCCAAGTCTTCTTTTATGGATTGAAACAGTGGCAGAACTTTAAAAAGTAGCAGTGCAAATCTTTAATGTGTCCCTGATTTAGCATCGCTCCAAAGGCAAAAGTATTCCTTCAGCTTGTTATTCCCAGTGATCCACCAGTGTGTTATTTGGGAAGGGATCTCACTGGTGGGTGCACCTCCATGTAAGCTCAAGGCATGCAGTAATCAAGTATTAAAAAGAGAAAGTCTTTCTCAGCCCACTTGCATTTTATTGTTTATGTTCACTTTTAGCCAGTAGCCTCCAAACATTAATTCAAGAGAATGGTCCTTCCCAGAAGGGTGTAGGAAGACCATGAATAAATGCCCGTTTGCTCTTTGCAATGCTAAGTGGTATTTCCCAGGGAGATCGTTCTGCAGCAGCACAGGGACTCGGTTAATTGCCCCTGTCTTCTATAATAAAGCCACTCTCCTAATCTGGAGAGAAGCTCTGGGGCCCACTGGAGTGTCCATTCACGTTGGTCATAACTGGGAGGGGGGCAGAGGGAGACCAGCCTAACTGTTCAGCTGTGCCGTGTGAAGACCCCATCCAATTTCACATAATAGCAGCCTGTAGAGTCTGAACAACTGAATGCCTGCCGGAAAAGCTCATTTACATTTTAAATGAACCTGCTGATGCCTTTGGGCAATCTTGATGGTTAATAGCTGTAGCAGTAAAACATACCATTCTTTTCTCCCCTCTAAAACAAACAAACAAATACATCTACGGCATTAGAGCATCTCTTCTCTGGGTAGATGCTTTATCTCTAGTATGAGATCTGCATTTTAAAGGTGTTCCTAGTGCTTTCAAGCACTTTTAAATCCCTAATATAGACAGTGACACTTTCCTCATTAAAAAACTAAAGCATAACAGCATCACACACACCAAAAAAAAAATCCCTTCACAAACGTCATGAACTCCTTATCATGATCTCCACAGAGGACACCACCACACTGCCATCCTCTTGCAAAGGGAATACAGTTCCATGTCACAGCACTTTCCTTAATACCTCAGTAATCCCTAGAGCTACTTAAAGAAGTAAATTCCACCAGTAATGGGGAGATGAACTGACTGTTAGCAGGTTTCCTCTCCACGCAACTTGATTCTAAACAGGATCTTCTCGAAGGGGATTTGACTACAAACACCCATCAGCCACATTATGTGAGGTGGGCAAGGGCAGCTTTCTGTGATTAAACCTCCTCTGGGAGATGCCTTAGCTTCTTTACAGTGGTTGCCCAGACAGTGGGCTGAAGGTATTTCTGTTTGCTGTTCATCCTCTGCTGCAGCTACCTTTGTGGACTGTGTTCATCCATCTTCCACTGGCCAAATCTTCATCCCACAGCTGCTCTCCACAGCCTGTGTCCTGTTTCCGACTTGCTGCCGTTCCCTTCAAGGACATCTGTGTTGCAGATGAGTCTTAGGACAAATAAGCATCAAACTGCCTTCTGCTTCCTAATGTTGTCCGTGGTCATGACCAGGAGGGATTGCAGAACTGCTCAGTGAAGATAATAGAAAACTTCACATTTTGCTATCCGTCCAACAGTCACAGCAAGCTGGAGAGGAATACTTTTGTGAATAAATGATTATAGATACAGATATGGCTGTGGTTTGTCAGATGATGGTAGCTATACATCTTATAAAATCACCGCTGCCTTTGACTCCCTCAGGAAAGATGTAGACTCAGGCAGCATAACACAGATCACATATGGGCAGACTGAACAGCATCAGATGATGAAGAGGGAATTAAAGGAAATTGTGATGTTTCCTTTGGGAGCGACAAGAGCAAGTTGCACAGCTCTCCAGAGAATTCGATGACAAAAAGTAGGAAAAGGGGATCCCAGTTTGCCAGACAGGTTACATGGTTCCTTTGAAGGCCTCCCTCAGGGCTGGTCCTATCCCTTGAGCCAGCTCTCTGGAAACCCGCTGCCATGAATGTCTCCCTCTGGGCATCTGAGAGTGAAGGAAGCACTCTGCAAGATGTTGTTCTGAATTTCTTGTGCTGCAGTCAAATGATTTTTCTAGCGTTTAGCACGCTGAAAGGCAAATGTCAGCACGGGGTTTTATCCAACAGTCACTGCAGAAGACTGAGCTGACATCCTTTTAAGTGTGCCCAAAGACCACATACAAGCAAGTGTTCTGCCTTATGGTAGAGACACCATTGCTGTGTGTTGCTGAAATGAGAGGCTTTGGTCAGGCTGCGTGACAGGAAACCGAGTGGGAAAATGTTGGCTTCGGTTTCGCTTGAGCCTCCCACAGCAGATGGGTCGAACATTTTAATAAGTCTTCTGAGCAGATGAGCTAAATGTTTTAGACCACATAAGTGCTGATTAGAGAGGCCCTGTGTGTGTCCCCATGCTAACATGTCAACTTTGCCAAGGCAAGAAATACAAGGTTGCTGTAGTAACAGAATTAAAATGGCAAGAGAGAAGCCAGTGGAGGGTAAGGAAAGACTTTGAAAGAATAAAGCTCAAGTCCACCTCCTGGTTTCTAGTTTTCTATGGAATGGGCTGAAACAGAATGGGAGGTCAGATGTGGATTTAAGAGGTTAAAATTGGCTCATACAGCCAACGAGAGGCTGAAAAAAGCAAGGACTGGTGGAAACTAGATGTGTGACCTGTAAGAAGAGGGGTTTACAAGAGACCTGTCTCCAGACAGTCTTGCAACTTATTTTTCTCCAAAATATACTATTTAGTGGAGATGGCAGATTGGGAACATCACTGGGAGCCCAGAATGTGCTAGGCTTGAAAACCAGCTTTAGCAAGGGAAGGAGGAAACAGCCTGTTTGTTTACTGGAAAGCTCTCCCGGGGCAGCAACACTCTCTAATATTGATTAGGAATAAATGGAACACATAAAATGAGTATTAATTTGTGAGATGAAGCTTAAATGATTTGCAAACTATTATTTGGCACAGTTACCTGTAGCTGTGACTTACAAGTCCCTTCTGTCTCTGCATTGTCTGCACCGTCCTCTCCCCAAGCTCTGAGCACTCCATAGCAGGGACCGCCCAGGCAAGACCACAACTTTGGATTCTTTCCAATTACTACTGATCTGTAGAAGCTCTATCATACCCACCCACAGCATGAGGATGGTATGGCACTGGGATCCAGGCAGGAGTATTTGTGTGGGTGGATGATGAGAGGGCAGAGAACAACCTATTACTCACCCACAAACTAGAGTCTTTGATGGGATGTGATCTGAGAAAACAAAATCCTTGAGGAAGTGAAGGAATATCAAAATTGAACATTGAAAAGGAAGAATTTTTTCTTTGGTTCTATTTTTTTCCACCACGGGACAGACACAAATGAGGGTTCACAGTCCCCTATGAAGTTGTCAGTTAAAGGCAGAAGAAACATATCAGAATGGAATTAGACCTCATGGGCCAATCTCAGTGTTCAGCTGAGAATTGTAAACTATCAGCAGCATTCAGTCCTGGCATCTGAGTCTTCACTGAGGCAAGAAACTAAAGATAGAATCACAGAGAGTTTGGGTCAGCATGTCCATTGATAAGCAACTCTGGGGCCAAAATAAAGAGCATTTGACTGGACCATTGCACTTGGATCTCTGTTGGAAGGGGACATCTTGTACCTTTTCCCCCTTGAATCCACAGCCTTTTCCCTTTTCTCCTGAGGCCTCCAGAGTTTGTGTCCTTTTTCATCAGAGGAAAGTTTTCTTCCTCAGTCTTCACTTTCTCTATTCCATTTTTGATCAGGAAAGTGGAAATTGGAGGAGAGGTTCATTGCAGCTGCGGAAATGTTCCTGGGAGTGTAGTATCACATGCATTTGTCAGTCCTGCTCTCAACAGCTAAAGCAAAGAGGCGTCCATCACTTTTGCTATGGCAACCACTCCATGCACTTTAGTTAAAGTTCATTTCACTTAACTTCTTTTTCCTTGATGATATGCAGCTGGAATTGTCCTTCCCATGGTCAAAAAGCCCACAACAGCTGCTCTGAACTCTGTCTGCATGGACAGAAATTGAAGGCTAAGACAGCCCAGCCATTTCAACAGTGCAAACTGCCTAAATTAACACATCTGCAATGTCTATACCTAGACAAATAAATCCAAATTAATTCAATCTTACAGAGGAAAGTTTGTTTATTCATTAAACAGAGTAAAATTGTGAGTCAGTTTGTAGACACCTGGGCTGGTATTAGCCTTCTGACACTGCAGTGTGAAACTGGCAGCCCACGTTCAGAGCAAGCTAAGAAATCTCACTCTTCCATCTTCCAGACAAACAAAGAAGAAGAAGGAATCAATTTTAAGGTGTCTCTTTCTTTCTCTTTTTTTTTTGGGGGGGGGGAGTTGGTGGGTGATGAGTCATCAAGGAACCTTCTTCAGAGTTCACCTTCTCCATCCCACTTCTGAGGGAGTCTCTTTCCAGATTTCTGAAGTAACTCTTCCTGTACTTGAAGCTCTGACCTGTGTGTCAACCCCCTCTTCCCTGCCTGTGCCAGCCCTCTGGTCTGTCTTGCCTGCAAGATATTCCTAATCAAGGGATAACTGATGGCACACTGATGTCAACAGGAAAGTATCCCCAAAACTTGTTGTCATTGTCTTTGGTGCCTGTCATCCAGATTTTGATCTAATCCTTTGGAGCCATCTTTTGAAGAGGACTGTGTAAACTTACCCTGCTACTGGTAAAACAAGAAAGAAGCTTAGGAATTATGAGTTTCTGAGTCTTGCTGTCAACCTTTGAGGCATAAACTAAAAGTAGTGGCATTTCTGTTAATTCCCATAGAGTCGTCTGCATTTATTCCCTGCTTTGTTGTTATTTAACCTGTTTGTACTATTTATACATTTGAATGTCATGAGTTTGAATCTGATCCCAATTACATCCTAGTAAATCATGAGTAACCTTGGGGAAATCAGAGGTGTTCTGGGGAGTTAGATGCAAGCATGATTTTCAAAATCTTTCTCCCTGGTGAATTTTCTCTTCCCCTGAGGATCCAGGGAATGCATGCAGGCAGTTTAAAATCTGGGAATTAGACTCCTTGCAGTGTCTCAATCCAGTCTGTTTTACTCTTCTGGCTGTGTGTATTAATAGTCCACTCCTGCATAGAATTTTACCCAGTAGTAAATAGATTTGCATGGGGCTGTAGATTGTTGTGCAGCCTGTGACCTGTTATTTGTAAACAGAGAGACAAACCAAGAGGTGACTGTATATATATAGACATATACATATGCAAATCTTTCCTGCAACTTTGCTCACACCTTGAATTGCACAGGTATAATATTGGCTGCTGCTAAGACATTGAGATTCAGTGGCTTCGAGTCTTTAAGCAACAACTCTGAATTGTACAGAAATCATCAGTGACAGGACTAGTGTGTGCAGGTGCTGGTGCAATTTTCTTCCACATGACTTTGCCAGTGCTGAAGGGCTCCTGGTATTCCAGCTCCGGATTCCAAGCAGACACAGTGTCATCTAGAGGAGAAAGTATGACCTTGCACATTGAGATATAGAGGGAATATATTTTTTATGGGACCAGTGTCCGTACTGTTGCAAACTGCAGTTTTCCCTCCCTCATCATCTTTCTGGGTTATGTGTGTGTGTGGGTGTGTGCATAAGGCATGACATGAAGGTCTCTTGGGAAACTCCTTTGTGATAAACCATAAAGAATATCTCACTGATTTGGGTCATTTATGTCTTTCTATTATCTCCTTCTTATTTCCTTCTTAGGAGCACGGCAGGCTAACAGTAACTTTTAATACTTTAGTGCCCAGTTTGAAATGTAGAAATAGCTTGGATAGCGAATTATTCCTTTGTAATTGGAGACAAGAGCCAGCAGGAGCCAGAAGGAGGAGATTGGCTTGCATTCACTTTCTCCTTCTAAAAGCCCTGCTATTTCTTTGCTTCTACTGTACAGGAAGCAGACAAGCTGTTATTTCTAGTTGTTGAGTACAATAGGGCTTAGAAGAAATGTGTTGGGTTTATATTAACCTCCTGTACTGAAAATCTTGGCAGAGTTAACTCAGTTCTGTACCTTTGCAAGACGTGATAGATAAATGAATTATTGAGCAGTTCACTGCACAGGAGGTTTTTCAGTCCTGCTGTAGAATAAAAGCACTTTTCTGCATGGGCATTTTGGGTAGCACAGAGGCATCGTGCTGGTTTTGGCCAAAGTTTCCTTGTGCATGTTCCTGCTGTGCAGCCTCTTCTACTTTTGGAGAGCCAGTATAATTTGTCCCCACAGATGGATATACTTATTTTATAAGGCACCTAGACAACTCTCTGGCATTTATACTTAATGATAGGCATTAGGAGAACATTAAACATAGTGGTCCTGGGGTTAGTTACTTGATTGCGTCTTAGGATTTCATGCTGTGTAGGAGGGGGAAATGAGGAGTAACAATAACACAGCTTTAAAATACGCTCTTCAGTTAAAGTAAGAGCAGTTCCAAAAAGGCTGTCGTGTGGGAGAGGCTTGACACAAGCCTGGCAGGAAAGGTGATCTCAGTCCAAAGTCGATTCCGCCCAGGTCTTTGAAGATAAGCATCCATGAGCAGGAATAATTTTGCATGAATGAATTCTTCCACAAGAAATGCAGCTGTCAAACTCATTTGGAGAGCATTTCTTCAGATGCAATCAGTTGCCTCCAGGCTTTGGAAACAGCCTGTTATTTAGACATTACCCCATGGGAAAGTGGGTTTAATAGAAGCTTTGTTTAAAAGTATTTGTTTTTACCAAGCCCAGCAACTACAGTCAGAGCTGTCCTAGGACATGCTAGGATCACAGGAGGCATACAAAGGTCACAAGAACCTTTGGTTTAAGAACAATAAAGCATGTGGCACTACTAGTACAAACAAAACTAAACCATAATAAAGGATAACCCTGACAAAAACATCCAATTCAAGTGCCAGAGTTTCAGGCTCTCCAGTTTACAGAGTTTCAGGGTCCCCACTGGGGGCTTGGAATGTTTTGAATCTGCATGAGAGGAGGAGAAACTGCAACGCCAATTTTCATGCTTCCCATTAATAGAGAACAAGTCTCAGTTCTTCATGCCACTAGATCTCACCTCTGCCAGGTACCTGCTTTTGGCAGGTGTTGAATTCATGGCATTATGTAGGGTAAGTGTCCTGCTCTACAGCAGGACATATGAGGAACTCAACAATAAAACTAAATTCTTGTAAGATGACTGGGCATTTTAAATATTTTTTTTCTTATTAGAAGCCACAGAGAGTTTTTAAAGGTTTGGTTTGGCTCAGCAAGTGTGAGTTCTTCTTGCAAGAAACACCTCACATATTAGCTGACACAAAACCAACTCCAACTTACATTTAGAGGACATGAGTAGGAGGTGGTATGGGCATTTCTTTGACAAACAGAGTTATTAATTGTTGAATTTATAGTAAGGTTAGACGTAAGGCTGAGATGTGCTAAACATGTGCTGATCACTTGCAACTTCAGTTGCATGGGGGGCAGTTTGCAGGTTTTCATACCTCTCTGGATTGGATCTTCCAAAACCAAGACTGTTTTAGAAGGTTGCATTGAGTCATTTTTGAGACGATTTGATGATTGGTTCCTGAACTGGGAACTTTTTTGCCCGGACACTATTTATGCTTTCACTCTGTAGTAGATGGGATTCAGTCACTGACTCCATAATATTTACACTCATAAAAACAGCAGACCTGACTTCCAGTCTTCAACATCTGATACATCAGTTCATTTTCCTTCAGAATCCTCTACCATCCAGCTATCCCTATCCTGAGCACACACTAATGGCTTGTAAGACTCACTCTGTGTTGGCCACTGCACGTAATCATAATTATGCAGGTGATTTCTGAGAATTTCTGTGCGGTGGACTACATGCAGTAATTCCTGCAACGGGCTGATATTTTACTATCCAGCAATTTCCTACACTGTAATTGTTCAGGGGAAAGTAGATACCTGAAGAAGGGATGGGATGGATTGGTTCAGATCCTGATACTCAGAGGCATCTGACCGGGATTGACAGGAGTTAGTTAATAACATTTCATGAAGGTTCTTTAATTGTTATGGGTGGTACACATATATCTTATAAATCACATGTGATCGTATTCCTGGACTGGTCTATTCCTGTAGATTAATAGATACACCAATCCCATAGTGCCTTACTGATAGCAAGCTAATTGATAGTGGGTTGGGGGTTGTGCTTAGCATAGGACAAACCTCACATTTTGGGAAAAGAAGAAAAGTAGAGAGGAGAAATCCTATTAAGTCTTGTCCTCCACTAACACCGGACATACTGCACATCAAATCCTCTGCTTGTGTGTTAATCACCCCACTCATTAAGCAGTAGAAGCTGATTAAACAAAAGTCACTCAGAGGGTCTGATGATGGAGGTTGTGTTAAGTTCCAAAGCAGATCAAATTAGATGACTGGATAAGTATTAGCATATATTAACATTAACTAGCCCCTTCTTTTGTAAATATTCAGGCAACATCTTTCTGGTGCAGCCCAAATCAGGATTTTAATCATATTTTCGCATGATCAGTTCACTTATGTTTCAATATTGCAGGCCTGTGGCTGCAAAGAGATGACACCTCATTAAAAATCATGAATACATTAGGTAGATGTAAAGCTTGATAGGCAGATTGTCCTTTCTAAATCAACGTGCATGGGACAGTTAGAGCTACATTTTGTGTTGCTATGAGATTCAGGAGTCATTGAGATCTAAATCCAGTGACCTAGAGATTAGACGTGTTCAGTGTCCCGAGTCATCTGAACCCTCTGTTATGTGAGTGATGTATTAATGTCAACGCTGCTGCACTTCAGGGCAGGGGTTATCAAATCTTGCAGTGTCATTTCAGGTTCCAGCATTATGAAAACCAGTTGTGCCAGTTCAGGTGCTCTTAGGTAACCCATATACAGAACTGCTTTTCACAGTGTTTTCTGTACTGTTTCTGACGTGATAAACATTCAGGGATCCTACTAATATCTATGGAAGCTGGATGTCTTCTGCCCCTTTGTAAAGGAAAGGAGATGCTTCTGGCACTTTCATTACAGACCACTCACCTGTGAAGGATTGTCAGGAGGAACACTTCACACCTTCACACACTTCAGGAATAGGTCTTTCTGATGGGGATTGCTCACAGGCAAATGAATAGGAAGCACTGAGCAGGAATAAAAATAATCATCTTCAGTAAAACTTCTTTCATTGCTTCCAATATGAGAATATTTTTTTGTTATCACCATCACCCTCCATTTGTGTCACCCTTGCCAGTGTATCCGTAGTTAACAGGTCAGTATTATCCTTTGTAGCAATGAGTCCCCATGTGTTGCAAAATGTAAAAAAAATAAGAAAAATTACAAAATGCAGCTATTGGCATGTGCAGGCAGCAAAGGAGGGGGAAAAAGAGAGCAGTGATAAAGCTTTATCATTTCTTTCCTGCAGAAGAAATTCAAATGCACTCTACCCTATCAGTTTTAGGCAGACAGATGACAGATGCCTGCAGACTAGAAAGGCTCAATAATATTGCATTATTATTATGACTCCTTTAGAGAGGATAACATTTCAACTATTAAAATGACTTGCTTTGTGCTGGCTCATTGTTAACGACCCACTTTATCACCATCAGTAACCTGAACAGCAATGCTCTCGAACTGGGTATGGTAATCGAGAATCGATTTGCAGTCGGAGCTAAGCTGAGCTGCCACTACTGGAGTCTCAGTTGGCTGGAGATGAGGAGTGACTTCCAAGCTGTTCATTTGTTCTTCCTCCTTTAAAAGCTGGTTAGGAACAGACCAGTATCACCTCACTACAACATACCTGAATCTCTCTTACTGCAAAATAAGCCTATGTCATGCTTCTGAGATGAAACCTTATGAAAGTCCCTGTCTCTGAGGATTTGTTGTCAGACTGCAAGTAGTTGACTCAGCCAGTAACTCCTGACTGGTAAAAAGGGCTGGGAAAACATCTTCCTGGGAGAAAAAAATCTTTTTGCACCATTACCCAAGGACTAAATATCCCTGTGGCCGGATTGATTGCTGGGCCCATCAGAGAGCTCAGGTTGCTTGGCCATGCTGTACACGGAGGATCACAGACTACTTCCTGAGGTTGCTGATGTTACCCTTCTAACACCCAAATGCTTTTTTTCAATCCATCTCACTATTAGGGATCAGTCTCAGCACCGAGCCTCTGTCACTGTGTTTTAAGCACAGCAATCAATCAGTAAACATTGCAGGCTTCTCAGATAACTAAATCTAAAACATAAAGGTGGTTCTGAAATCAGATTTAGGTTGTCTCCAGTCCACTGTATAACTTGTGTTAAGAAAGTGAGGCTGGTTAACTGCTGTCTCTAAAGAGAAACAGAAATTAGGGGTGTCTGTTTTTCTACAAGAGATGTGCTTTGAAATCTGAATGTCCCAGTCCTAAACCTCACAGATAATCTCCAGAACAGCATGTTACAAATATATGTAATCTGCATTCTTGACCCCAAACACCCTTTAAATCACACCCTCTAAATACTCAGATCTGCTCTGGCCATGACCCTTTAGATTCATGCTTAAAAGGATCTCAAGAGATCCTTTAATTCATCTACCTGCCCTCAGACACAGATCCATTCCCTCTTCTGAGCAGAGGTTGCAAAGCTTCCAGGCTTGATGTCACTGAGCACCTCAGGGTGCTCAAAGAATCAGGGAGAACAAGTGCTTTCTTTGTTATTTTAGTGTGAGTGCTTGGGTTCTTCTGAAATGCACAGAAAGTATTATCAGTACGCTCTTGTCCTTATAAAGGTCAGAGAGAGCATGACAGTAGTTTGTACAGCAACAGAGTGAAAGAGCTTAGATTACCTCTTAGGGCACTGAGAATATGGTCTGAACCATAACTTAACACAGCTGAAATTCCTCCCATACTGCAAAAGAAGGAAAGATGTTGCTACCTTGTGGTGACTAACTGTCCTGTGAAATACCATCCCACCATTGTCAAGGTCAAAGTGGGACCAGGGCAAGGTCAAGCCACAAAAAAAAAACGCTAGTGAAACTGGCCACTACAGAAATCATTCCATCTATAGGGTGCCTCATGGAGAGGAGTCACAGTCTGAGCTGCTCCAGTTGTTGTCAAGTCTTTATTTCATACTGTCACTAGATAGACACTTTCCAAAGCACTAGAGAAGAAGAAAGTCATTGTTCATAATTGCTCATTACAAATTGTTACAGCTCTTTGATTACAGACAGTGAACCAGTCTTTAAACATTGGCATTACTAGGTGTATTTATTGCATATTAATTAGTGCACATGCATGCATTTGAGATTACTGAGCATCTTCTCCTCAGGATATTAGACTTCCAGAGAAGCTGCTCACCTCAGGCACAGATATCCTGCAGTAAGCAGATTCCCACTGGGCAAAGCTCATTAATTAATGAGAAGTTCTGGATTAGCATTTTGAAGCCTGGCATGGAAGTGGCCAGCTAGGAGCAGCTGAATGAAAATTAAACCCGACTGCCTCATGACAGCAGGACACAGCTGCATGCTCTCCATTTCCCTTCTGACTTCTCCATTCCCCTGTGAGGATATTCAGCTTCAGCAGAATCTGTCAGGCATTCTTTAATTTGCTTCAGAAACTCCTTGTAGTGCCTGTTAGAACTGGGGGGAGAAGGGGAACTTGGCAACACAAGGGAATGGCAGTGTCAGAGGTGAGTAGAAAACACTGTCAGTCTTAAGACTGTGTTAGCCTGGAGACCTCAAGAAGATTTTAAGCTCCTTAATGGGAGCAGTCTTAAAGATGGTATTATTATAAAAGTGTTCACAAGGAGAAAAGCCTTCTGTTGCACAGAACTTATATAAAGCTGAGTAAGCTTTTCTGATGGGTAAGGCAAAGGAAGGGTTGGCAACAAAATAGACCTGCTGGAAACCACTGTGGGGTCCCTGGTAGGGAACTTGTGAATGCTGGTGAGAAGGAGGTGATGTGGGATTTATAGATGCCAATCACAAAGGAAGTATTAGATCCTGGCAGTTCTGTGTACACACCAAAAGATGCACTAAACAATATTCTGGGCTGGAGTGGGGTGACATAGCCTCAGCCCTGGTTTAGGAAGACCATTGTCCCACTACAGTCAATGGGGAGAAGTTCTGAGAGCTCCTCAGAGCCCCTCTTGAGCCTCCTTGCACTGGCCAAGATGAAGTTTTATGCATATTCATATGCATATTCCCCATATTCATATGCTCATGGATTGGCCACCTCCTTAGATGACTACTGGGAGAAGGCAGTGGTCACCTTCTTCTTGTCTATACTCTAGTTTTATAAAAGGCAAATTTAAAGTTTCAGGGGTTTCAGACAGACTCATTCCTTTTGTCCCTCGTCTTGGAATCTCAGCTTTCATGAACACAGGTGGAAGATGCAAATTTCCCTGTGAGGCCCTGGTAAGTATGTTTGTATCAACATAATGACAACTGTACTTGTTCAGCTCAGGAGCATGACATGGTTTCTTCTTGAACTGTAAGCAAACATCTCAAATGCTGATTTGAGAGTTTTCTGTTATGACTCTTCACTCTGCTTAAGGCATTACATTACACACTCTGCCTCAGTACCTTGACTAAGAGGAAATCTCAAATCAGACACGCAAGTGATGCAGTCAAACCTCACATCACACAGCCATTGTCTAAAGGGGTTTCAGTTTAAGCAGAGAAGACAGATTAAGGGTAGGAAAACGATTGCTTTTCCTTCTGTATCCCTCTATTGATTCTGTCAGACAGAAAAAAGAAAACCTCGACTGACCTAAAACCCCATGGACTCTAATATCAGACCAAGGGAGACGAGGACTTGGTGAGAGCCATGGCCAGGTCTGGGATGTCCTCTAGTGGCCAGCACGGCACAGTGGGAGCTGGAGAAAAGAAACAGCTTTCTGGAAAGAGGCAGATAATAGCTTCCCTAAGCATTGCTTTGGCTTCCTGCGGAGAGAAGTCTGGAGAGTTCCAGATATTTTTATCTGTTGTTAAATTCAGCACAGAGTTGCCATTACGGGCCTCTCCGAGAGCCTGATCGCTCACAGCGTGAATCCTATATTGCAACACTGAATAAAGCAAAGTACTTGCCATGCCTGCAAGAAGGAGAGAGATAATGCTCCTACATTTCCATAGAGGCTGTAAAGCAGATCTGAAAGTACTGTGGTGCCAGGCTTCCCTGGGTGCTTTGAGCTTAGCAGGTGTGCAGGCACGGAGCTCTGGCTCCATGTGAACACCTCCCCACTTCGAGATCAAATAGCGAAGGGGCAGGGAGTCTGAAATGAGGCCTCATCTCTAAAGAGGTTGGATCTTGGTCACACACACGAAGCAGAAAGTTCAAGGGAAGTTCATGGTAAAACTTGGGTCACAGCAGTACATTTCACCTGAGTTGGGAAGATAGATTCAGTCTCTGCCAATTTTTAAGAAGCCTTACAGTCAATTCAAGTTGCCAAGTGTTGAAAAACACTGTAAAATTCAGTTGGTGGCACTGTCTTAGAGGAAAATGATGAACGACTCTGGTGTTATACTTCTTCATAAGAAAAGAAATAGATGCAGTGTGAAGAAGCCAAGACTTATTTTTCACCCAAAATGCCTAAAAATTAGTTCAACTTGAAGTAAATGTTCCAGTCAATTTGTTTTTCCACTACCCAACCCGCTTTGTTAGTAATGCAGGAGTAATAGAAAAAATATATTGACAGAACTGTATCTGCAGAATACAGAGCAAAGCCTGCTTGTGCTCACAGGGAAGACTATTACCGATTGCTGCAAGAATGTTTCTCAAAATGGTTTATAAGGCATCAGCAAGTCTTTAATTTAACTGTATGCCATTATTACATGCTGAGTGTGGTTTATTATTGTGCTAATAAACCATAAAGAAGACTCTATAACTTCATTACCACAGTCAATTGCCATGTGCAGTGTTAATTCGCCAACAGATCATTAATTGCCGGTACTCGCTGCAATGGAGACATAAAGCAAAACTATTGGGCAGAGTTTCTTTTCCAGATTCTGTTCTGCTGACAGCAGTAAGACTGAGCACACACAGAAATAGCTGTGATTTGCCAGTAGAAAGGCTTCTGTATTCTGATTTGAACCTTTAAAAATGCATGTTTTACGCTACCCAAGGATTTCACAAGTGTGGCTGTTCTGGGGAGTATCATTTTTCCATAGAGAAAAAAACAAACCAAAATACCTCATTTGGCTCAAGTAATTTCTTCAACAAAGTGCTGAACTGCATTGTCATATTGGGTCTTGGGTGGTCTACTTTGTATATAAAGTTGTTTTGAGTCCTCTTTGGCTACCTAATGGACAGTAGCACGTGCATATATAGTCTATGTTATGGACCCCTTGGTGGCTGGCAATATGGGGCCTTGCCCATCAGCATATAGACAAGTTAAAGTGCATTGGAAAGCTTCTGGAGTAGGAAAATGCATTTTAATGTTGACAGAAATAAAGATGTTTACATCAGTCCAGCAAAGAAAAATAAAGCATTTAAATTTTGGGATAGTGAAAATGCCAAAACACCCACAAAAATCTCTCGTTCTGTGAAAAGTTCATCTTTTTCCTGATTCACAATGAACCCGAAAACTGGAATTTTATATGGGGATGAAATTCTAAATTGTACTCTTCTGCATCTGTGGATTTTTTTCCAGTTTCAGAGCAAAAAGTTAATGGTCCTGATGTTGCATGTAATGATCCTGATCCTGTATGCGGTGCAGATCTCACTCTTAATGATGCCATTAAAACAGGGAATTTTTTAATGCTCACTTTCCCTGGAGATATGCAACCCCACTCCACTTAGGTGCAAGAAGGGGTTCATTAAGCCTCACAGGAGATGTTCTTTAAATTCCTAACTAAACAGCTGGCACACTAATGTCCTTTTGCAAAGGTGTTCTTAAACTTTATTATCTAGAAATCTGAAAGGTTATAAGGTGAAAAAAAATCCTGCCACAGTCAATGTGAGATGTTCCTTTCCTTATATACCCCAGAGGATTAATATTGTGGGACTTGATACTGTAATACAGACATGTTAGAGTACTCTGCAGCTCTCACCATCCAGAGATGGCCCTGGCTCTTGTTCTGGGGAAAGAGTTGATGTCCAGCTGGGAAGTTTCTGTGGTTCTGATGACAAGGTGGTAATGTAACACCATGGTCAGCTTTACCCTGAAGCATGTTTCTAATTAGTAGGAATAAGGCAAGGGGAAAAATACAAGTGAGAGAGTGCTTGAAAGCTTAAGGGCATTAATTGCCTCCCAGCTGTCAGGGTAGTAATTAAATTCATCTTGTTGACTTCAGCTTTGTTGCGATTATATGAAATTAATCTTCAAACACACTGAAAGCTTCATTTTAGTGCTGAAACCAGCAAATCCTAAACAATATGCAGAGAAGCATTGACATGCATCTGGCAGTCACCCAACTAAAAATGTCAAGTTAGAGAAATGTGAATAAACTTTTCTCACAGTTTGCTTTAACCCATTATTTTTTCCCCTCTTTATTCTCCTGACCAGGCTATGTCCATCTCTCTGGAAGAGCAGAAACTCAGCTGACAAATCATTTGAAGAGGTCACAGAAGTCCAGTTGCAATTCTTCTCCCACTCCTTAGCTGAAGCTGGATTAGGTGTAAAGGATTACTTGGAAATTTCAGCTCTCAAAGAACAAATCCTTCCTGCTTGTTAACTTTCGATTAGTGCTGTCAGCCTCCTGGTGCTATGCATCACACACAATTAAAAGCAGTTTCTGCCCCAGAAAGCTGGAACTCAAACTCCCTGCTTAGTATGTAAATGCATTACCTGACTTGTGCATATGTGTCAAAAATTTATGCATCAATGTAGTCAGTGAAAGCTTGCTATTAACATCAACTAGTACGCTAAGCCCTTTTTATGTGAGTGAGGTGTGCATAAATATATTCATGCATTTTACATCCCTACTTTTGTAAAAAAATGTCATTTTTCCATGAATATATAAATACCCTTGTAACTGCACTTACTGAATTAATTAAATGATGTTCACTCTTAAGCAGTGATGTACCAAGAAATAATCGATTGGGTGGTCATTTACATCTAGGCAAAGATAATGTTTATTATCTCTGCTTGCTGCTTTTGGCTGCTAGGTTCTGCCTAAGAGAATTTGATCAAATTGCCAGCATGATTTAAATTTTTATATATTGATGTCATCTTTGAGAAGCCAGTAATCTCAGTAACAAAAACCTGCAGCAGGAATCACTGACTTTGCAGGGTATGAGATAATCAGGTACCCCACGGTGTGCAAGACCTATGTGGAGAAAATAAACAATGAAATCTATATTGTGTGGACAAGAAGTGGCAGAAGAGTGGCAGAAGTCAGTAGTGTTTTCTCTCCTGAATGTGGACACTCAGTATTGCTGAGTTACATCCACTGAACAAGCATCTGCAGGTGAACTGAATGCCATAAATTCCTGGGCTGCAATCAGTGCTCCCTTGTACCTGCTTTAACAATGGAGGACGCCCTTTCTCCTACCCTTGGAGTAACCAGTTGGTACAGGAAGAGAAGTAGGATGAAGTAGTTTATAATGCTGAATTTCCTGTACCTTGGTCTTCAGTAGCAATATTCACTAGCCACTGTAAAAGGAGGACACTCACTGGTCCCAGAGGTGTTGCACCCTGTGAAAGGTACCTGGAAGCAGTGTGTCATATGGTAGGGAACACTGGGAAGTACTGGGATCTAGCTGGGTCCTCTCTGACTTCCCAGAAACTTTGCTAGGGTGCATTACTCCACGGTCTGATTGACTGACAACTCTAGTGTCCTCTTATCTGGATATTCATCCTCACTTCTTTGTAGCACCTATCTGCTTCTCTACCTGGTCAAAGGCTACAACCAATACCTGCCTCTTCATGCTGTGTGCCAAAGCTTCATAGGATTTCTCTGGGGATAACTATTTGACATCAGTCCAGATGATGGAGAACACTACTGACTCATTTTACCTTCAAGAGCCTTGTTCAGTCCTGTGGTGCTGTGTTACAACATATAACCTCTGTTCCTTGCCTCTAATACAGATTATGCTGTACAAAAAATGTCAGCTGATAGAGGGTAGAGCTCAATTTCCAGAGCTTGTATTACAAGGAAAGGGTTTGCACATGATACCAGCTACCGGATCCAAAGCCTGGTTGTTGATGTGGCCAACCTGCTTTTAAAATTGGTTTTCCTGACTAGATATTGCCTTATAGTCCAAATTTGTAGAAGTACCAGTACAGGCTGAAAAGCTCTGGGGTGTTTTGACTCTTCTGGCAACCCAGAAGTCTTAATGAGCTGAGAATAGCCATGATGAATTTTATTGCCATTGGCTGTACATCTAACAAGTATCGGTGGCAGCTTCCAAGCACATGCTTGTATTCTAGCTGAAGGCAGCTCTTGGCCTTGCTGTTTGCAGCTTCCCCCTGAAGGGAAGAGCAATGAGGAATTACTGCCAGCATGTGTAATATTGCAGGACATGAATTTCCATCAGCAGAAAGAGATGGGACTGGTATCTCAGATAAATCTTCTTTGCTACATTGACTGCATCATCCAGAAGTTTTCATTTGGATTTCAATGGGAAATGAATACCTTATCCATATGGGTTTGAGCAGCACTAGATCTCTAGGTAAACTTCTAAGGCAGGGATGATAGTAAACTACTGGAGCTTTGCGAAAATCAGTTCAAGTCCCAGAGTCAAAGAAGTTCAGGTGTGCTCTGTTAGGTCATTCTGACCTGGCTCCTGCCCCTGGAATCCTGATGTTTAACTAGGGTGTCTAAGGACCCTAATTGTTGTATGCTCTCTCTGTGGTTAGAAAGAAGCCTGTAAAAACAAGGATTAACCCACCTAAGGTTTGCAATATGGAAAATTGAAATAAAGATTGTAAGGCGTGGTGTGGAGAGTGAGGGTGCTGAGGGACAACAAGCCACTGCAAAGTTTGTTATTTTCTGAAGGAAATGCTGGAGTTCCTGGAATTCATTGTACCAAGACCTGCTGAGACCTTCTTTAGTAGAGCTTGCCATAGGAATCTGGATGGTTTGGGTTCATCAACTAAGATACCTAAGAAAATAAATTGCAGGCTCACGATACAACCTAACGACTGATTTTATGACCAAAACTAATTTACCATTGTTCCTCATAATTTGACTACACTCAGTTGAAAGTCATCTGGTAGATGCAGTCATCACATAAATTTCCCTGGATTATAATTCTGAAATCTCATACCTACTCCACAGACAGGCTTTTCATCCACCCTTACAGTCTAGTCCTCCATCCCAGCAGAGGAGTGTAGCCATGGTTTGGGTTTGCAGTAACACAGGCTACCCCATATTATTCATAAAGGTGAATGAATGCTGTTACCAAATTCCTGCCGAGGCATCTGAGGCCTGGAAGAAAGCAGTCCTCTGCCACCTTCCCATCAGTTCTGACTTTCTGTGCTGCCAGAAGCCCTGGAGCCAAGCGAGGCGCCTGCGGCTCCGGGGTCAGCACAGCGCAGGCAGGAGCAGACTCTGTGCAGCTTCTCCTTCCTGGAGCTGGCAAGATCTGCACTGCAGATATATCCTGGGATCTTCTGCTTGAGAATCTTAAACACAGATTCCCTCTTACAAGATTTTTCCTACCTTTCTCATTAGAAAACAGGAAAATTACTGACTCTAAATTTAACCCGAAGCTTAACTCTTTAACACCAATTTCTTTCAGAACTATTTATTTTAGACTTCTCTATTATATTTTGAGCAGTGCTGACAGGCGATAGTTCTGGAATAGTGAAATGTCTTGCAACCATGGTAACGGAATGTACTCACTGGAAAGTTTTCTGATACTAAAAGAATTAGTTTACCACAACCTCACACATTAGGCTTCCTATGATATTCCAAGGCTTTTTGTTTAAAAGCACAGAACCCTTTGAATGATCAGGTAACATTGCAGAGAATCGTGCTACACAGCATTTGCCCCTGCAACACATGAAACAAGCCCAAAGGAATCTCCTTAGGAAAGCTGTCAAGCTGGAAAAATTGGAAGTATCATCATTAAAGGGTTCTTTTCTTCTATTCTGGTGCAGAATTCCCTTGCTTCAGATACAAACACAGGTAATAGAAAGTGGTTTTATAAATACATTAACAACAAAAAGAGGGATGAGGAAAATCTACATCCTTTTTCTTCACTGAAAGGGTAGTTAAGCATTGAAATGGGCAACTGAGGGAAGTGGTGGAGTCACCACCCCTTGAAGTGCTCAAGAAATGACTGGATGTGGCACTTGGTGTTATGGTTTAATTGACAGGGTGGTGTTTGGTCAAAGGTTGGATCTGATGATCTTGGAGGTGTTTTCCAATCTTAATGAGTCTACGATTCTACAAGCTTTAACTTAGCAGCAATCTGGTTTGATTTGTAAAGAGAAACAGAAGCCCTACCACTGACAGCAAGAAGCAATTCCTCTCCTCTTTATCACCTCGCCACCCTTTCTCCCACTGGGATAGGAGAAATCACTGCTACCTCCACTGTAAATATTACACACAATTTACCTCTCTCCATTATCTCTGTCTCTCTCCTGAATTTATATCTAATCTTACTCTTTTTCTTCTGTATTATGCCAAATTAAAATCTCCTAAGTGCATGAAAAATGGTGACTGTAATGCCTGAACAAAAATTAATAAAGCCAGGAGAGAACATGAAATCAATAATCTGATTCTGACAGCTTGCTTTGTCTCTGTGGCCAGGCTATAAGGATGTACTAGTGTTTCCCTCTGTTTAAAATTAATTGAACTATTTTATCATATCAGATAAGAGTGCACTCTTTGTGCTATTGAAGTGATAATTATGACATGATAATTACACTCTGTGGCCAGCATGATTCTGTGAATGAGTCAGCACAGGCAATTAGTTTGAGACAGTAACTTTATGTGAATGTGTCCCTGCAGACAGGAGCTACAGGATAGTCTGGCTGCTTATTATTTGCTGATTCCTTATTCACAAGAGGATAAGGCTTTTTTATTTTTGTTGTGGTTTGGGGAGTGATTTGGGGGTTTTGTTATTGATTTTGTTTCCAGTTTGGATAATCCCTTTCTATAAATATACAATGGCTGCAGGAATCAGAGACAGAAAAAGGCAGCAACACAACAAGTCTATAAGGTTATGAATTCTGAGCTCTGTGATGGTGTCCTTTGAGAAATTCTGTTTGATACCAGGATGATACGGGCTCCCTATGCCTGCTGTGCCTTAGTGTGACTCCATTAAAACTGATCCACCTCGGAGTTTTCTAAATCATCCATCACTGTAATTTCCTGCTGACAGCTCTATGCCCCTCTGAGCTCATTGAAAAGCCTGAAGAGTGTCCTGGAAGAAGGAAGACAAAATACTTGTTAGCAGAAAAGACTAGAAGCATCAAATGTTGCTGAAGAACTGCTTAGTTTTTGCAAGCTCAAAACACAAGGGATTTTGTCCCAAACCATTTACAGTCTGAACCAGGAGACAAGGTAAGATAGAGATATGTGCAGATAACGAAATAATGAAACAGTTTTGGAAGACAGGGAAGAGTGTATGGAAGTAAAATTGTTATATTATTTGCTTCTAGAGGGAAAGTAGGAAAGGAGAGGGTTGTTTGTTTCCAGGAGTTCTCGCCCTCTGTGATCTCAGGCGAAAAAGGAATAATTCTTGTCTCAAAACACATCAGTAAATCATTGCAATAAATAATACACAGGGCAAGATACTGAAAAATGAAGAGAGAACACAATATGGAACAGCTGCTTACTAAGTGAACATCATCCATCCTGTGAGCTGATGAGACATTAGAAGAAACAGTATGTGATCATGCAATTAATGATGATGCCTAATGATGATCCAAAAGAGCTGATTTAGGGCCACCTCTCTTAGCTTCACAGGCTTTAATTTTGCAACCTTAATTTTCTTTGACTCTGTGTGTAATTATATCTTAGCTGTATTATTCATTTATCACAACGTTTATTTCAAAGCTGCTTCCACCTTAGGCATGCAAATATGAATGTCATAAGATCAGGCCAGAACCAAGGCAGCTCAAATGGAAAGGAGATATTTTTATTCCTTGAATGTCATAGTATGTTGCCATCTGTGAAATTTCAGAAAAGGTGCCATTCCCTCATCCTAGATCCCTAGTGGATGTGATGAGCTGCAAGGGAGCTGTCAGCGAGAAGGGTTTGTATATAACATATTGCCTCCTGATAAAAGGAACCAACACATCAACACATGTACAACATGTCACTATTAGGCCTGGATTTAGAGCTCAAGAGACAGATGCTCTCTCATATCTGCAGTGCTCCATTGAATTCTGCATACACTGTGGGAATGTGATTCCTGGAAAACCACAGTCTTGTCCCATGGCTTATAGGAGAGAAAAATTATGTGTCCTGTAACGTTCACAACAAAGGTATTTTTATTTACTGGGAAAGACCATGTTGGCTTGAGAATAAACCTGTGCTGTGCTTATGGCTTGCAGGTCAAAAACAAACTGGAAAGGTTGTCCCATGCAGCCTGAGTGACAACTGTTTGAGTGACACATAACAGAACTCCTCCTCAACGTGTACTGCCTGGCTGAAACCCTAAATTCAGTTGTAAGATTAGCTCGAAGATCAACGTCAATATATTTTTTTCAATAAGGAATTACATTCCTTAATGTTCCTTTGCTCACTTCATGTGATTGCAGTAACACTCTAAATATCCTCTTTCCTCTTCTTCCCCCTGACACACTGAGAAAATGCTTGGACATGATAGCCAGGCACATCTTCAGTAGCATTTTCCCATCATTTACGTAACTGGATATGAATATTGATAATTGCTATCTCTGACACTCTTCTTGTTAACAGGTTTTCAACCTGCAAAAGAATCCAAAATACCATGCATAAAATCCTAAATATTAAAATTCTCAGTCTCTGCCAAAAATAATATTTCTAACTTCCCAGCTTCTTCCCTTGAACAAAGAGAGGAACAGATAGAAAAAAACAGTAGAATGAAAGAAATGTTGGCTGGAGAGGACCTCTGGTGGTGAAAACTCAAATTCCCATTTGAAGCAGGAATATCACCAGCAAAGCCAATAAAGCAAGCTCTTATAAAGCAGAGATGCTCCCCACTTGTGTTTTTAATTATGTATGCTCATTCACTTCACACAATAAGGCAGGTTTCTGTGTTACTGGGGAAACCACAGCCTAGAAACAGAGTGCAGTGGTACAAGGCTTGGCAGGGAGAGGAGCTCTGAGCTGTGAACAGTGGTGCACCAAGGGTGGAAAGGTGTTTTTCAGCTCAGCCCTGCTGTCCAGCTGGTTGGAGTCAGCAGAAAGGAGCATGAGCTCAGGTGCACAACTGTGAGCCAGTGGACTGTGCCACTCAGGGCTGTTTCATGTACCACAGCAGGGACGTGAGGGATGGAGACTCAGTGTGTCCCCATCATCTCTGAGTCTGTGGGACATGGTTGGAAGATCACAATACATAGCTGGAGTTATCTGGGGAGGACCACGAGCTGTTTGGGAAGGGCACCTTTTCAGAGATGGAGCAGGAGCTATAACAGGACCCCTTTCATGTGCTCTGGTCGTATTATGCCAATTGAATTGTTGCACAGGGTCCCTGCAAGCTCTGCTGGGATGACTGAAGAATTTTCTTGAAGTAAGCACTGTATAGGGTGAACAGGAGGTCTCCTTCTGGGGTTCCTCTCCCAAATTCCAGGCCAGAGGAAGGAAGGAAGTTTTGTATGTAGGACTGTGGAGACACTGAGAGAGCTGCCCTTTGCAGGAAAGCCCTGAAGGCCACCATGGCTCACACAAGTCCCCTCCTCTGCCCGCTGGACTTCATTCCCATATTGCTGGATGAATGCTGTATTCCTTTCTTCAAGGTCAGCTGTGCCCTCAGAGAAGCATTTCACCTCTCATGCACAGAAGGATAAGGCATGAGAAATCATGGGGTTTATGGATAAGGAGAGATCCTTTCCATGTGGCTACCATAGAACATGTAAAAGGGACCAACTCTGGCAATTCCAACAACTTGTTTCAGATTTTAGGGCAATAGTTCCGTTGTAGAAAAGACCTTGCCCCATCATATAGACCTTATGAATAAAGATTCGTTCATCCCTATGAAACTCTATGCAATGACTGTTCAGATGGCATTGATGTAGTGATTGACAGTAGTTAAACTTCTATGGTTATTTCCAGCACAGAGCAATGAGTCTGACAGTGGCAAAAGGGTTGTATAGTATCTTGAAACAAGCAGGGAGAAGAAAATCAGCATTCATTTGCTGAACTGAGTTTTTGGCCAAGGTTTTACTACTGAGTAAGTGACTGATGTTACATGTCATTCATTGATTGCACCAACATATGTTTTACTGAGAGTGACAGTAATGCTGAAACCATGGCAGTATCAGGATGAGAACCAAAATGTCTCTACACAGGGGTAATGTTTAATACAGCAACTGATACAAGTGGAACAAAAGTAAGTTAAAAAGACTATACTGAAAAAGAAGCAGTACATTTGGAACTGTACAGCTTGTGGCTATTTGCTCTGAGTTTAGCTTACTGTGAAATCCAACCTATATCTTTGATCAAAGTTCCCCAGTTCCTCTCATTGTGAGCGAAGGGAAACAGGACATATGGCCCCAATGATACCCTGCATGGGATTGCTGGAGAACCAGCGAAATAATCTGAGCTTTCTTTGTGCAGTTTGAACAACAATTTTTAAACAATTTATCCTACAATGACATCTGGTGGTTGTTTTCCTTTGACAGGAAATTCTTGCAGAAGTATCCTGCCAAGAATTGCCTGAGGATGAATATTCCCGTGGCAATAATTAGCTGGGGTTCTACTTTTGGGGAAAAGTGCAAATGTATTAGCAAAATTGAACACTTTTTCAGTTAATAAACAGCACATAGATCCTCCTTGGAGACAGCCACTGTGGCTAATTGTCTTATTGGAGATTATGTGATGGTTGAATATCCAGTGGAGAAGCCACTGGTGCATCTGGAAAATGTACTGGTTCATTCTGAGAGCAGCCACTGTTCAGCCCATGAACATGCTGTGATTTGTCAGACATCAGAGCCCCCCTGTACCCATCTTGGCAGCAGAAGTTATGAGTGCACTCAGGAGCAGGGCACATCTCTGTCAGCAGCTGAGCTGGGGTGCTGAGTACTCTGCAGAGAGAGCCCCAGGTTTGTAAGCAATGAGATGACAGCAGGGTGGGGACATCCAAAGGCAGATTATCTCCCCCGGACAGCCCATATGAAAGTCCTAAAAGACAAAATTACTCTCAGTTGCCTCTCCTCTCTCCTGGAGCTGGGCACTGTGCACTGACTGGAGAATACTGTCCCTGCTCCTGGCTGTAGATGCCGTCTTGGGAGCTGGTGATGTCCAGCACTCACCAAATCCATGACAATCTGTGGAGCTTCCCCTCTCCTCCTCAGTGCTGCTCACATCCCCACGGCCAGAGCATAGTCCTTGGGTGCTTGTCCCTGTGGACGTCAAGGTGGACACTTTGTGGCTATCACAGGGGATCTCCTGGCCACCAGGTGGAACCCAAGCCATGCCTGTCTTCTCAAAATCTCACTGTCAGAGGCACCCTTCAGAAACCTGTAGGCAACTCAGTGCTCCTCTTTCGTGGGGTTGTTTGTACTGGACAGGCTGCTGGGGACATTTGCTGCCCTGTCAGAGGAGAACTCAGGTCAACAGGGGGAATTGCCCAAGGGAAAGTTTCAGAGGCAGCAGCAAGACGTGGAGTTTTAAAACTAATTTCTCAAAACAGACACTGGAAGAGGAAACTGAGCACACAGTGGATGCCATGCGGAAGGAGAAACATGAATGAATTTCACGGACTTTGATCCATATTAAAAGAATGCAACAGGGTAACAACTAAGCCCTGGCAGCTGTTGGTGTCAAATATTGCCTTGTTATTGAGGAAAATAGCAGAGAACTGCTGAGTTTGGTCTATAAAGGTCTCAGTCATACAGTCAGGATCCAGCTCTAGGCTGGATTTCCTTCTGATACTCAGCATATTCAAGCCCAACATTATTAGTGAATAAAATTGAATACTCAAACTAAATATTGAATATTCAAACTAAATTCTTCACTGTGATATCCTCTCACTACATCCTCAAAGGTGTTTGCTTTGGAAATTCACTGGTTAATGCTGGGAAGCACTGATGATTATTAGTACTGACTTTTGTTTGCTACAGAATTCTTTTTTTCACTTAAATATTTTACAAAGGATTTGGAGGATTTTGTAAAATGCATGTTTTCATAAAAGACTAAACAGAAATGTGGTTTTTTGGTTGTTATGGTGGGGTTTTTTTTCATTATAGCCTTTTAGAAACTTGGAAACTTCTGGGAAATATATATATATACACATATATACATACATATATATATGTATATGTTTTTCAGTGTTTCTCCTACAGTTAGAGCAGGACCCCTCCCTTACCAGAGCAGGATGAGGATGCAAACAGCTGTTGCTGTTTATGCTCTAGGATTGTGCAGGCTCCCCCCAGAGAAGGTATATGCACAGTAGTTCATACATTTGGGACCCCTATAGCTCTGCTGCTGCTGCAGCTCTTTTCCCTTTGCTTCCCTGCCGGGACCAGCAATTATGAGCTCTCTTATTCCTCCCCCCAGAGATGAAGCCCATGAGGATCATACATGGCTAATACTCTATGGCTTGTTGACTCACACATCAAAAATAATTTCTTAATATCTTTGTTCTCTTTAACCTACTGTTTCTCCTCATTACTGGCACTGAGAGTATATCTGTGATTTCTGTTGACATCCCTGGCTACTCAGGATGCACCGTAGGTTCCCTGCTCAGTATCACAAAATCTTTATAATCCTTACGTACTTTTATGTTTGGTCTTGCTTATTTGCAGTTTTTTCTTGCCACAGAGGTATTTCTTTCATGGTTTAACATCCTAAATATGTGAACATCTTGCACCATGATACATAAGATGCCATAACCCAGCTCTACCATCTGTCTGCTGGTTGGAGAGTGGAGCACTGGGATGTTTCGCCAGAAAATGCCACAGCGTTTTGCTTCAACATCAAAATATGTGAATTTTGGTTTCTTGTCCTTTTTTTAAAATTTTGTTCTTCTATTAAAATTTGACCCAATTAGGTCACGCAACCTGAAATGAAATATTTCCTTTCTAGACCAGTGAAAACCTTCTAATTGATCTAAAAATTGATCAGAGTGTGTTTTCATTTTTCTTGAAAGACTGTTGTCTTTATGAACTTGACTGTTAACCTCTCCCCTTGAAGGAAACATATGACTTGAAAACAAGGTGATTAGAAAACCAAGTGAATTGGAAAGTGTGTAGTTCACCTGTCTCACAGGTAGTTTCTCGTGTGTAGCATTTTTTTCCTGAAATGCCCCAAGACCAAGAGCAGTATTAGGGTTCTGGCAGCTCAGCCCTGACACCTTACAGGACCTTTCCCACCTCCAGTAGCCCAGTTTTTCCCTCTGCCAGAGGTTCTGTCTTTCTAGATGAGATGGCAGAGCTGGATGTGTGTCACCTCCCCCCATTTAGCTCAGCAGGCAGCAGGACCAGCTCCAGCTCCAACCTCCCTCTGGAGAGGGTTTGTGTCAGCTCAGGAATTAGCACTTCTGCAGCACATTTTACAGGGGCAGCAGTTTCTGACAGTGTGTTAGTGCAGATGTGACTTCAATGTCCTTCCTAGACCAAAACCCCTGGAACTTGTGCACCTTTTATATCAGTGCTGCTGAAATAACTTGGGCTTCTTCTCTTCCACCTGCCAGATACATACAGAAATGAGACAATGTAAATGAATTTTTTATAATGACAAAAAGATTCCAGAGGCTTCAGGGAAATTGGCTGGATGTTGGATAGAATTAAGTGAATATACAGAAGGGTAACAGATTGTATATGGAGATTTTTTTATATGTAAAATCACTCATCTCCACAGACATCTCTTAGTGAGAGCCTCATCCCTCTCAGTAACTAGCATCAATGTCACCATCTGCTCCCTGGTGCTGCCACTGCACAATGGCCTTGCTGTTCTCAGCCTTCCAGAAAGTCAATTGCTTGAAATACAATTTTAAAAAGCCATTCTACTACTTTTCAAACAATGTCCAAAAAGAAGTGAGTAGGAGTCAAAGGTTTTAGCAGGAATGGTAAAAACACTGATAACACCCTAGGCTGCTGGAGGAGAAAGAAAAGCCAGAAGTAGCCCCAAGCAGTCCAGGCAATCATTTTCCTCCCAGTGGACTGAGTTTATTTACACTTTTCCATCCTTCTGTTGAGCCAAGCTACAGCAGCTGAGCTGCCCAGTGTGGTAATTCACCCTCTACAATCAACTAAATCAGGTTTTGTGGAACATAGAGATTTATTTGAGCTGCTTTGTGAATGCAATACCTAACTCAACACTTGCCTGCACAAAACCTGCCCTTCCTGCATCACTGTTCCAGTTGTACTCTCACATTCCTCAGCAATTTGAAATTAATTCACAGTCCGAAGGTGTAGTGGGAGGTTTGCTGAGAAGTTGTTAACAGTCCCACTGCAGTCCTGGGCTCATGACTTAAGAAGACAGTTCCATTTTCATAGGACAAAACACTTCAAATATTTCTTCACCAGCAATGTTTGAGCCTTTGGGAAAAACTTTACAAAGAAGATATTTCTTCTGAGAAATGCAGAGTTTACTTTGCAGCTATGGTTGTCACTATGTGCTAATATTGCCCGGCTAAGAAATACCTGAGCTAGGAAAATTTAGCTTTAAGGCCAAATGTCTTTGTTATCAAATAAAAAAGGGGGGGGGGGAGGGAGAAGGGGGGGGATGGGGACCCCATAAGGTTTCTGAACAGGGGAAAGGTCTGATTGTCCATAACGAAAAAATCTCTGATCTTGTTCAGGTTGGAAATGGCCACGAAGCAGCACCTCCAGAGGCCGAATTTTCAGTTTTAGATGAGTAAAATAACAGCCTGACTGAAGAGTCTGAAAGAGCAGTAAATGAACCTTCTGTCTGGATGTGACAATGAAATGGGGAAAGGGAAGGGGATGTGTTGCCTTAGACACTCAGGAATATGATTGTTATAGGTAGATCCCTGATACTGAACTGAATCTGCCAAGAAGTCCACTTCCCTTACCCCAAAAAAACAATATGTGTTTCTTCTTCCTGGAAAGTAAAAGATGTTTTGGTTTGTTTTGTGGCAAACTGAGATTCTTGTATCCATTTTGATAATCTAAAGAACATGACTTGTTCCATAAATTATTACTTTCAAGAAAGATTTATTAGCTTTTTTAGTTTTAAGTGTGCTTCTACCTGGTCAAAGAAAGAATTCATCTGCTCAACAGGAAAATGTTGAAAGCACCTGCTCCTGCTATAAATAATGGTGCAATAATCTATGGAAAAATGGGAGGTTTTTAACAGGTTAGACTGGAAAACCCTCATTAAGGAATACTTCACAGGCTGTGGAAGCAGGAGCTATTGGACCAGACTGTCTCAGGATGACATGGGAATTGAGCTGGGCTAAGAAAAGGCCCTCAGTATTGAGCTATTGACTTGAAGAACAGAAGAGCTGCTCCCACTCAATTTGATTATGGAGCTGCTGCTTTGTTTTTAGCTCCTACTGTCGGTTTTCTAAACCTCCAAAAAAAATATGAAAGACCTCTTTTAGTTGCTGTTTCTAGTGAGACAGAAATATTTGGTTTGGTTTGAATCAAACAAAATCATACTTGTACCACCTCGTAAAGCAATGATCCCTGGATAATTGTGGGCCTGTCAATTTGCATGTCCACTAACAGTGAGAAGAGTAGCCAGATTAATGCAATTACACTTTCAGCAAGACACACTAGATGACTTCTTTTCTGCAATGGGGCAACATTTATTAGCAATAGAGACAACAACCAGCCCTGTGTTGGAGGGGTAAGTCTGGGGGTGTTGAACAGGAAATTGTGCTCACTTTGTACCAACTCTGAATCACCAGGGCTTTCTGTTTCCCTGGTTTTGTTCAGTCAGAAGCACCACAGATTGATCAAGAAATTGCCAAAACTGAAAGCCTTAAATTTCCAGTCCATACATGTGATGCAGGGAGAATTTTCCCTGGATTCAGCACTGCAATTTAGCACTACTGGTAGAAAATGATTTGCTGATTAAAAAGTCTGAACTTCACAGCAGCAGCCCAGCTAATATTGCCTGAAAATGGTGTTGCACCATAGACAGACACATTGTATTGGCTGTAGGGCACTGTCTCTTCTGAAAACACCCATTTGCAGTAGTTACACAATTAACAGATATATTCCCAAATAACTCTGTGTGATTATTTTAATTTTTTTTTTTAATAATATTATTTCCTTCCTTAAAATTTGTCCAATGCATTTTAAGGTACACAATGCCTTCCAGGATGGAAAGGCAGTTGTGTTCCTCTCTGCACAAGCACCTCTGCCTTGCTCTTCCTCCCCCACTGTGAGCAGTCACTGTGTCCACCTGGGAAGCCTCAGCTGTTTGTTTTACAGTCTGTTTGAACCCGAGTGATTCAGAGCAATCTGCCCATTAGCACTTAATATCTCCATGGCTTGCCCAAGGCTGGTTCTGCCATAATTCCAGCAGCAGGGATGCAGTTGGTCCCCAGTGTGGCTGACCGTGGGTGAGTGTGCCAGACCACAGCCCCCCTGCACGGTCACCCCAGCTCTGCTCATCAGGGCTGAGTCACTGCCTGAACTTTCTGTAGTTTTTACCAGTGTCAAGCTTTGATTTTATTTCTAAAAGAATTCAGCTGCATCGTAAGGCACATTTCGTTTTCAGCGAAAGACAGTCAGGGAACACTCACATATAATTTTCTGTTATTCATCCTGGAGAACTTCAGTTCTCAGGGGAACTTGAAGCATGGAAAGGTCAGTCAAGTCTGACCAAAGACTGAGGCAGCACAGCTCCAGAAAAGAGGCCTTGCCTAAAGATTTTGATAGAAAAAGTTATGCAGGAATTAGCAAATGTTTTCAGCCCTAAAGATGGCTGTTGTTGTTCCCCAACTTTTCTGAGTTGGTTGGTTGGTTGGTTGGTTGGTTGGTTGGTTGGTTGGTTGGTTGGTTGGTTGGTTTATTTATTTATTTATTTATTTATTTATTTATTTTGTTCATTTCTTGGACTCCACCCCCAATGCTCTCTCCACTCTGCATGTGGCAGCACGTGAAGACCCTCGGTCCATTTTACAGGAGTCCCCTCTGTGCCCACCCGGGTGAGAAGGAGGGGGTGAACCCCAGAGCTACCTTACTGTATGTTACCTTATACATTTTAAGTAACACTCCACTCACAAGGTTTACTGGTAAACTATAAAAATATCCTCCAAACCTTCCATGTCAGGGTGGCACTGTGTGGCACCTGTTGGGCTGGCACTGGGGAAGAGGCACGAGGGTGAAAGGGAGGAGGACGTGGGTGACAGGACAGACTCACAGGCACCCTGTGACTGCCACAGCCGTGCTGGCTTCAGAGAAACCAACCCATGAGTAATTCAGTGTGTTTTACCTTGTTGCAACGAAACAGTCATTTGCTGAGTCTCACTTGCAGAGAAATGACTTGGAGCCACTAAGCTGTCATGCAGTATGCAGAAGAAGAAGGGATTTGGGGGATTAGCACTGGCCGGATTAATCCTGTCATATTTAAACAGCAGCTGAAGTTATTGTTGGCACAGAGAGCCAATTTGGGAGAATTATCTGCCTGTTAGAGTTCAGGCCCTGCCTTCATCTCATTTTCTGACATTTCCCTATGGTCTGGCCCTCTGTGGCAACAAATAATTTTTCTGGGAGCTTGTTTATGGTGCTTTTCTCACAGTACAAATTCATAAGGATGAATTCATTCCCAAGAGACTTTATGAATGTTGTGAAAGTTGATTACTTAGACTCACCTAGGCAGGAAATTTGAAGAAGACCAAAAGTGTGTATTTAGCATCCTTATTTCCTTTCTTTTCTGATGTCACTTCTAAAAATTGCTAGAATACTTTTCTTACTAGACTATAATTTTATTTTTCCTTCTTTTCCCTTCTCCTTGTCTCTATTATTAGGTATAATTTTGAGGTCAGGAGTTAAATAATATTTGTAATGACAACCAGTAGTCATGATGATATTTTTTTTTTGAGGTTTTATATGAAAAGCTATTTTATATTGGTCAAGAAACTACTTCCAAAGTCCTGCTATTTACAGGGATGTGCACTGAACACAGCATTTAGGAACATATTGAAAAAATTCACCAAAATATCCAGGATGTCAGTCCTGTTGGGACTTGTTCGGTGGGACACAGTGATCACCAGCAAAGCAAATCCTCCTCCAGCAGCATGTGTTGCGAGGTTGATCAATCTGTGCACGTGCAATAAAACCTTCATTCCTCTGGAACACCAAGTTGTGGGCATGTGCAGACATGTAGCTGGCCAAAGGCATCTGAGATGCTGCAGCATGTCCACACCTCACCAGGAACATCTGGTATCCTGCCCCGTAGCCTCAGAGGCTGCAAGCTGCTGATAGAACACTGATGAAGCTGCACTGAGAATCGTGAGGGTGCTTGAAATGAGCCCTGTTCCCTTCTGATTGCACAAATGTGCTATTATTTCACAAATACCTTCTGCAAAATGGCCCCATTCTGAAATACTGGATGATGAGCTGTCTGCTAAATGGCCCAAATAGCAGCTTTGTATCCTGCCAAGCAATTGACAGCTTGGAAACACATCCCAGGAAGGGGAGCAGAGCAGGTGCCCTTTCTCCATGTCACAGGACGTGGTCCTGAAGCAGCAGGTGGTTCCTAGTGCTAACTGGAGTCCTGGGCATGGTTGCTGTTGTGCTACCCTCTTCAAATTATCCTCAGTCCATGCATTGCTCCTTTTTGCAGTTTAAATGGTCACAAGGTGGTCAAATTGAAGTTGTGCCCCAAAACCAAAATAAAATATCAATTTTTTCAGACAAAATAAAGAAAACTTGAAGAAAAATAAAGAAAACTTGAAGAAAAATAAAGAAAACTTGAAGAAAGAGAAATTGTTCATTTTCTGGTGGTGGTGGTGGTGGGTTTGGGGGGGGGGTGATTTTGTTCTGAGAAGAAAGACATTCTCTTTTTTGGCTTCAGTTAGAGTGGGAAAGTGAGACCTACGTTCTTGATGCTTAGGAAAGAAACTGCTTTAAGGGTTTGCTCACACAGAGGGTGGAGAGCTCCCTGCCCCCAAGCTCTGGAGTGCAGAGCATCACACTGGGGAGCTCACTCAGACAAACCCATGTCTGAGCCATGGGATTTTCCAGGCCTCAGTTTTATGGCTAATAGTAAGAATATCTTCTAGTAGAAATATTATCTTTCGTTTATCACATTGTGCCCAGCAGAGGGAGAAATTCCCTGCACAGTAATGGTCCTTATTTACAGGATTGTATGAAATTGAGACACTCTTCCTAAGGGTATATGCTGCAATAAGAAGATAATCGATTTTGCAGATAAAGCATTTGCAAAGATTTGGTTTCCAAAAAGTTCTCATGTTTCCTTAGCTCTGTATGTGCTGCATGGTTATTGTTTTTTTAATTTTTCTTTTTTCCCCCAGAAAAGTCAGATCCTTTCTATACACAAAGCTGAAGAACCACCAAATTAGCCAATGTGGACTCGGGATGAGTTGGCATTTTGCTGTCACAGCAAAACATTTGTTTTGCATCTTCAGAACTTTATCACAGCAATTCCACCACGTTTCCTGGAAAATTTGCCATTTTCCCTGCTCAGATATTGCCTTGTGGTATTTAAATAGTGTCAGGAATGGAAGGAAATGGATGCTGTTGTTAACTGGAGTTTGAAGGCATTAATTACCTCTATTTCTCTTCCATGGCAGAAGATTATTACTATCTTACAGACAGTGCAGAATTTCAAATAGGTTGTTTCTCTTTGCTGCCTGTTTTCAGCCCGTCATTAAATAATAACATCAGTGGCCTTTTTAGAATTCAACCACTTTGCCATTAAGTAATAAACAAACTACTTCTGCTCTGGGCATGCTGATCTGCATTTCCAAGACTCATCAATAATAAACACTACATCTATTCTTCTGTCAAAGATATTAAATCATGGAAGACATCTGCACAAAAATATGCAAATGAGAGTTGAATGCTCAGGAGGTGAGGAGAAGGCCAGCTCTGAGGGAAGAAGGGCTGGGATATTATTTTTTTAGCAATGATAGATCAGCATCTTTAGTCCTCAGGCTCTGCTTTTTGGTGCCATAATATATCACAATACATACATCACTAGTTCTAATCCCCTTGGGTTTGTAGCATGTTCACACACACGTGGATGTCAGGTGAGACTCGTGGGAGATGGATACCAATGTGAGTGAACTTAATACACTTTATAGGGCAGGTGTTATTTGATTTCTAGCAACACCTGAGACAGAAAGGCTGAGCAATGTCAGGCATACAACCAGGAAATGTTACACAGGAATGGATAACCTCGGGGTGGTGAGACACTTCTCTGCTGCAGAGCTCAGTAACTGGAATGCTGACCAAGGGCTGCAGCAGTGCAAGTGAAACCCAGCCATCCTCATCTCCCAGCAGAGCAGAAAGAGCTTCCTGAACACATTGTGACAGGGAATATTGTGGGTTTTCATAGATGCAGTCCTTTTTGGGTTTGGCTTTGGGTTTTGTCATTTTTGCTATAATGAGGTAAATAAATTAATTAAAACAAGGCACTTGTCATTGAGTTTGGAGGCAAAGGAGGAGCTTCCAGCTGCTGAATACAGTTAGAGGCAAAACCAAGTCAGAGTCTTGTCTGCAGAACTTTAGTTATTTATCATTTTCACTTTACTGAGCTTCTCTTACTAGACTTCTCTTTGTCCTAGAAATCTGCATCCTGAACTATATACAGAAAAGACCTAGTTCAAAGGGAGTCTTAAATATGAGCCTGACTTTGATGTAAGCATCTTGAAACAAGTACAAATATATTTTCATGAATTGGGCTTTTATGTTCCTGTTGCATTCAAGCTGTGATGATGATTGGTTTTTAAAATGGGAGCAGTTGTGCTGAAAATTATATAGATATCAGGTATTAGTACAATATTTCATTGCTTGAAGTAAATTTCAAATAAAATTACTAGAACATTTTTCTACATATGCAAAAAAATCAATGCATGTAACATTTTGGGTTGTTTGTGTATAAATAAGGTGTAAGTTAGATGCCACTGCTTTCTAATTTGCTTTAAACTGCCTACCTGTTTACATTTTCCTTTTCCAAGCTGCAGGGCTTTCATTCACTCTAACAAAATTAGGATATAATCTTTATCTCTAGTTCAGTTAAAATTTTCAAAACTGTTCTAAACAATCCCATTTTTGTCATTATTTAATCACATGTTGTTCTTAAAAGTTCCTTTTTACACTTCAGGGCATTTTCAACATACAAGGGAAAAAAATAACACAATGTAGGGAGGCAAAGAAGTGTCTGGGAGCCATAAACATTGCATTCTTATAGAAGCTGAATTACTGACCCACTTTCCAGCCCCAGGACAGTCACAGAAGTTTTTACATTTTGTTTGTCATTATTAATGGCCTTTGTCATATAAGGGAGAAGAGAGGAGGAAAAGAGTTTTGATTTGTTCTTTGGAAAAATTTCAAAGCCCTCTCTGTTTTCTGTATTTGCTTGTGCTCAGTGGGTACATATCCTCACCAGAATTCTGCTGAATCTCAGCTACCTTTGAAATAAATTTCAAAGAGAAGAAATGCCTCCTCTACCACACTAATGCTTTAGTGTCAGTTTTTAGTTAAAACAAAGGCTGTAGGAATGTTACCCTGGGGAAACCCAGAGCATATGTGAGTACCAGCCTATGGGTAAGGGCTCACACAGCGGGATGGTGAATCCAGGTCAGGCTCAAACCTCTGCTCTGACAGCTCCAGATCAAACATCTGAACCTGTTCACCACAGAAAGAGTTTACATGCCAGACTTTTGGCCACTTTGGAATTAATTTAACAAGCGTGTAGGAATGGAGAGCTGAATCTGATGTCACACAGGCTGCGTCCATACCCAGACTATTGGCTATTGGCTTTTCTTGGAAAGGAGCAAAGTCCTTCATTGTGCTTCTTAGAAACCCACCCTGACACAGAACAAATCTTTAGTAAGTGTTTAAAACAAGTGCATTCACAGGAAAGGTTTTGAGTGCAACAACTTAACATTTTCTGATAACAGTTTGCTTCCTAATGTGGAAAAAAATAGCATTTGACTGAATTACATAATTAAGCCTAATTCATTCTGTGTCCCTTCCCTTCCCCTCACTTCTTTGGGATACTACCTACACAAAACTGCAAAATTATTTCAAAAAATCTTCAGCCAGGTTCCAAGTGAGCTAGAAAATTCCCTTATGGGGAAAAATATTTGTATTTACCTGTGTTGAAGCAGTGTAAGGGAATATTGCTTTTTCTACCTGCACCGAATAGGTTTAAGACCTCAATTTTAAGGTGTAGATATTGTAAGCTCTGCAAAAACTGTGCTTAAAATGCTATTCCCAAAATCATTAGAAGTTATTAGTTTTATTCAATAGAAGCTGGGCAGACAAATCCCCAGAAAATCTCATGTCATCTCACACACTTAAAAATGCAATGAAAATGAAGACAACAAATAAGAAGCACTGATTTGTTTTCAAACACCAACACCTTCACCTCTTTAGAGTAACAGAAAAGTTTTAAAAACATTGTCAGAAGCATGACTTATATTTTTGTCTTTCAAAATATAAACTAACATTGCTTGCTGCAGTGGTCAGATTATCTATATATTTATATTTTCATTTATTTAAAGACTTATGGTTAGAACTAGGATAGACCACATGAAAAGGAAAACTCTCCATATGTGTACTTTCATAGCTACACATTATATAATATACATATAAATGCACACATAGAGAAGTCCAGAATGTCCTTAATTTATCTTGTTAACAGTTTAATGGGTTTTCTCTGAATTGAGTTCTGCCTCTCCTGCCCTCTCTTCTGTGTGTAATTGAGGCCTCACCTCTGAGCTTGCCTGTTTGGCATGAAAATGAGGTGTCTGATGATGCACCCCTTAAAAGCTTGTCTGTTCTCTATGTAAATGCAGCCTTGGCTACCTAAAGTCTCCAGATCATATTTGAAAATGTGACTGTGGAACTTTTCAGGCGTCAGATATGTACACAACCAATCCGAAAAAAAGAAAATTGATGGTTATTAGAGTTCGTTGGAATTTTGAGTTCATTGGAAACACTAAAGCTTGAAGACTTATTTTCTTTCTGAATCGGAAGGAATAGCTGACATACTGAAATCTGCTGCTGCATGAAAAAAAAGTCCTAAATTCTTATAGTTTTCATAAAATAATGTAATTTTATATATATTAAATTATTCCAAGTAAACACTGGACTATCAAAAACAGCTATTCCCTGGGTAGTGCTTTCAGTGCTGCTCTTTTCTTCTCGATGAAATGAGAAACACTCTGAAAGACTTCATGGTGCTTTTCCATTTCAATCTCCACTTGATAGTAACCATACTTAAAACTTTTTTAAAAGGTCAGAAAACATGTAAATGTCATGGTATTTCTGGATCTATTTCACACTGTAACTTGACACATTCCCAACAAAGCCTATGGAGTAATATTTATGACATACCTGAAAATAATATAGGAATATTCAAACTAAAATAAATGAAAAGATGTGACAATATTTTTATATTAAAACCTTTATTTTGACATTTCCAAAGCAGATCACATTTTAATTTCAGAAGTTTTCTGGAGGGGAGTGAGTTCATTAAAATCAGTAAAGAAAGCTGGTTTAACCACAAGCTTACAACTAGAATTGATTCCTACCAAGAATTTCATTATTTTAACTTCTGTACATCCATTTATAAACTTAAGATGGATTCACAAGTGTCACAACCAACTAGTTCTCCATGAAATGTGTAGGAACAGAGAGTTTTCATGTTGCCAACAAGGTTTGGTAAGAGAACAACAAAGACTACGTGAGCAGAAATGTCTCCATTGCATTGAAAAAGGATGAAATATTACCAGTGTTTGATCCTATGATGCTCCAGATTCACACAGACTTGTGACAACCCACAGAAACACAGTGACCAGCAATTTGGATGTGTATTCACTGAGGTGTGAGGTTGATGCCACCAACCAAACCAAGGGCAGTGCCCAGTCATTCTAGTCCCAGTAAAGCTAGAAATGGAAACAGCTCTGATGGGCTGCAGGATGTGCTCCATGCCTGGGGACACTCCTCCATCAGGAGTAGGAAAGAGAAATGAATTTTTATTCCACTTTTGTGACACTGCAGCTTCACTTGGCTGAGCTGCTTTGTGGAGTTTTGTTGCTCTCTTTATCTTGAGTGTTCCCTCAGAGATTAAAGCACATCTGAACTCAGTAGCAAATCTTTGAAATTAAAGTGAAAATGTAGAAACAATTTTTTTTTCCCCAGGTAACTGGGTAAACAGCCAGAGTTAATGTATGTACTGTCAGAAAATAACACGGTTTCAAAAGCACATTTGGCTGTTCAGTTCTTTGAATTTGGGTGTGAGTTTTTTCATTCTGCTCTTCAGGAGGTGCTTTCACATGCTTCCATGACACTTACTGGTTTGTGATTCAAATTTAGGCATTTTCTACTTGATTGATGCAGAGCATGTATTTTAATATACTCAAGGTAAGATCTCTTTGCAGTGAAATACAGAACTATTCAAATGAGCTTTTTTTATCTGATTAAAGGGCATATTTAATTTTGAGCCTCATCTTTTGGGACCACTTTTCATCTTGCAGTTGACTTCAGATCTCAGAAGTCTGTCTGCAACAGAGCAATACATCTGTGTCTTTTCTACCACAACCTGGCTGTTGCATGGAAATTACAAAATTTCCTATTTTTACCCTTTTCTTAAATGTGAAAATCAAGTAAGAGAACACCTTCTATGGCCTGTACTTTTAAAATGCCAAGAGCAGTTAAAAAAACGCCCACTCCACAATTAATATGTATAAGGTCTGAAGAAAAAGCCTTCAAGTTAATGTGTACAAAATCTGTTAGCAGTTTAAAAAATTTCAAATTATCATGAAGCAGACACAAATGGGCTTTAAAGTTCTCCAGGGCTCTTGATATTATAGCAATTTTTGTCAGAGGCGGCCATAATGTCTCTCAAATCAAAATCTACATAATGCTTCTGAAAGGGTGAAAGGGAAAACAGCATTTCATTTGGAAAGAGGGGAAAATGCTTCATGATCTTCCTCCACTGACTTACTGGTACAGAACAGGATCAAATGGCAAAAAGTTTAAATCACTAGACTTCTTTTAGAACTTTATACTTTCTCTGTATCTCTCTTTGAAAAAGGGACAATCCTTCTTTGAAGGGCTGGACTACCTATAAAGCACTTGAAAATCTCATGGGAAATTTTGTAGCAAAGCAAGGGTGGATGTGCTCAGAAAAATGAGTTCTTTCCCCATCAAGCACAGTCTTTTTAACCTGTGAAGCACCATTTGCATTGCTCTGTAGAATGGTTTTGAAAGAATCACTGGCAAAATGCACAGGCCTTGATTTCACATCTTGGAGACAAAATCCTGGCCTCTACAACTCATCTGAAAAGTACCTGTTCAGCACAGAGCCAGAGTGGGAGCTGCACGCTCACCATCATGAGTCTTATTTAGGTCTGTGAATAAATGCTTCTCAAAAGGGACCAGAGATGTGGAGATTGAACATTTTTCCACCTAGGCAGTAAGAGTGGTTCTTCTTCTTTTCTATATCTGACTATGAGGTATCATTTAAACTTTGTGCCTTCACAAATATGAGAAAATTTGATGGTTTTCCATTAGCTTGGAGGCACATATTCTCCATATGTTCTCAGGACCCAATAAAACTATTAGCAAATATGAGAGTGACACAAAGCATGTCCTGCATCTCTTCCCTTTTGATTCTGTTTGCTGTTAAATCACTTCCATATCTGCTCTGAGTCTTCAGTTTGTATGGGTGCTGTGTAAGACCACGGTGATTTTCAACCAAGAGAAAGCAAGTGTAGCATTTCCTGGTGGAATGAAGGGGAACTACAGTAATGCCAGAGGCTTTGGCAGCTGTGGGACACCCAGAAGCTTTATGAGATTTACTGATTAACACTGTGGCAGTGCAAGGGCAATCAAAAAGGCTTGGGGTGAGGAGCCTGGAAACCTTGTTCTAACTCTGAAACTCTTTAATGCCTTGAGGAAAAAATCCTAACTCTTTTTATTAAAGCTAGCAGACTACCAAATACTGAATGGATATGCATCATATCTTCCAGGAAAATGGCAAGGTAGATATTTAAGGAAATTCTCAGTTCTGGGAAAATTTGTGTTACAATATTTCTCTTCTGTTACTGGTAACATAAGCCCAAGAACCAAAGCTCTGAACAGCCTTAAAGATTCAAAGTCTCAGGAGTACCAAAGAGACTTAGGCTCCCAGACACGTCATAAATAGAGACTGTGAATATTGCTCTCTTTTACTCCTGGGATGATTGAAGCAGAAGAGAGAATAATGAATAACTAGAGGTACCTCACAGGCTGCATCATCTTGTGATCCTATTTCTGTACAGATTAACTTTCTTCTCTTTCTTTCCTTCTTTCTTTCTTTCTTTCCTTCTTTCTTTCTTTCCTTCTTTCTTTCCTTTTTCTTTCTTTCTTTCTTTTTTTCTTTCTTTCTTTCTCGCCTTCCTGCTTTCCTCTTTTTACCTTTATGCATGTTTTTCATTTGGTGTGTTCTATTCATTTGCATGTCTAAAGTCCATCTTGTCCTTTTTCACTTCCAATCCCCACTGCTCCTTTGCTTATCTTCCTACCAAGTTATTGTTTCAAGGTTGTTAGGTCTCCTCCTCCATTTTATTTCCCTCCTTTGTCCTGTCAGTCATAATTAAACTTTTCTTCTTTCAAGCAACATTAATCTTTAGCCACTCATCTTTTAAATAGAATTGAAAAATAAAACATCAGACTATTTGGTTCTATTTTCCTTACCTAGCCTATTCCTGATACCATTTCAGAGTTTATGTTATTACTTATTTAAGTGCAACTTCCTGTGTTGAGACAACACTTGACTCAGATTTGAGTCATTTCTGTTTGATGCAGAAATTTCCTTTATTAAAGGTGCTGCAGAATACATTTGGATGTTCGTCAATACAAGATGTGTTTAGCATTTAGGACAATCAGAGCAGATCGATAGAGTTCAGGGTCAGCTCAGATCTAATTGTGGATCAGAGTTTGCAAATTTGCAGATAACGAAGGTGTCTTGGGTAAGCAAAATATCTGTCAGTCTGGATGCTGAACTGGTCTCCCAGTAAATAGAGGAGGGCCAAGGCAAATTTGTACAGCTGCACTTAAATGAGCACTGGGGAAGCCTCGAGAGAGATGCACTGCAGCAGCTGTGGCCTCAGTGCTCCTGGTATAAGAAAATCATAGAATCATAGAATGATTTGGGTTGGAAGGGATCTCAAAGATCACCTACTTCCAACCTCCCTGCCAACGGACAGGACACCTTCCACTAGCCCAGGTTGCTCCAAGCCCTGTCCATCCTGGCCTTGAACACTTCAAGGGATGGGGCAGTCACAGCTTCTCTGGGCAACCTGTGCCAATGTCTCACCACCCTCAGAGTAAAGAATTTCTTCCTAATACCTAATGTAAACCTACTCTCTTTCAGTTTGAAGCCATTCCCACCCTGTCTGATCATTTGCCCCATCACAAGTGTCCAAATAGCATTTTTTTGCTTCTGAAATGAAGAAGGCACAGCCTTCATCCCCTTGTCTGTTTGCAGGGGCCTGTATGGGAAGCTCCTGAGCCTCATCTTCAGTTTCAGTGCGGGGAATAAGCCTCCAATCTCAAACTGCTGGACTGATCTAAATCCTCGTGGAGAAAAACTGGCCTAATAAAGCCACTGAGTCCCAAATCACCAGTTTATAGGAGTGCTCAGGACACCAAACCCCACCCCCAATCCCGTACAGGAGAGCTGTTCCCATTGCATTGCAACTGCTCCTTGTTCTGCTCCTCTGCTCTCGAAGGCATAGATGGGATATTTTACCTTATTTTGCAGTTCTGCCTTGGGTCATCTCACTACTGAGTGGGTTGCAAAGCAGAAAAACATTTTGTAGTGTACACCACAATTTGAAAAAAAGCTTTTTAATAAGTTGATCCAGTTTGCTTTCCATGTCTAAGGCCTATTAGGTTATTTGAAAACCATGGTAAATTATCCCTCTGGCTCGTATCTTTTGCATCACTGTTGTGTCTGGAGTTTTCTTTCTCTCTAACGTTGTAGCAGGAGACATTCAGAAGAACATTACCATCCCTCACTGCATTTAACTAAACCAAGATATGACTCCTGGGGATAGTCTAATGGGGAAAAGAGCAGGAAGAGAACATCATCTGTCAGCATATTAATGTTCTAAATTAATGCACATCCTTCTTCATAAAGATGGTTTCTTCAGTTCCAAGTCAAATAATATTGATTCTCAATGTGACACAAAGACAAGTGATCATTGTAATACAACTTAAAAAGCAACGTGAAGAACAGCTGAGGCAGAAAGAAATGGAAACTTGACAAGTGTTTTTGCCAAAGTGTCAGTAGAATGATACTTTTACTTGAGACAAGAAGTTTAAACATGCATAGGTAATTTAAGCAAGTCTTTTCTGAAATTAAAAGAAAAGGAAAAAAATGCTATCTTATTTCCAGTTTCTTAAATTTTGATACTATTATTATTACTATTATGTAAGTATCTCTGAATAAAATGTTTCATAGAGTATAAACTAACACATCACTATGTTTTTGAGGGAAATAAAAAGTGTATATAGTATTCCAATATGAGCAAAAAATTTCACATAAACTTTATCTTTCTAATACCGAAGCTACCTCCACACCAACTCTTAAAATAAGAAATGTTCAGAAAAGGGATTCTCTTAACATCTCTCTTACTGTTAGATTTATATACAACATGTGCTATACGAACTCTATGTGTCTGATTTATCACCTTCCTTGATGGATTCAGTTGTCCCATAACAAATTCCTGACTTTCTACCACCTCCAGTAACACAATGCATCACTGCCTTTCTTTGAATATGCTGAGACTTGTCAGTGTGATTCCTTCTGTCTCGCCAGTGTACAAGTCTAATACACATGCAGGCACAATGCAGACTCTATGATATGGATGGCTTTTTTTCACTGGAGAAAAATCCTTGCCGGAATCCCAAGTGTGGATGTGAGCTGCAAATAACACTCATATGTCAGGGAAACTAGCTAAGTCTCTTTTGGGTCACACAACCAAAGCGAGTTGAGCTCTCCCAAGAAACAAATACAGCACTGAGAGAGGAAGAGACTGCAGTGGAGTATCAATACTGTAATAAGATGCAGAAAGCCATAGAGAGATGCTGAATAATCTGATTCTTCCTACGCAGACCTGAGTCCTGTAGTACCAGATCCCTCCTGACTCAGACGATCTGACTCATTCCGTGCCGTGCTTGTGACTTCACACGTTTTCTCTCATGACAATCCTTTTATCTTCCCCCATGTAAATCCAAGTCACTTTGTCACGATGGGCACATTCAGTATGACAAGATTTTCTGTATCAGAGTTGTTTTTCATCTCTTTTTGCTGCTCCCCTACATGTCAAGCCTTAACCACATCCCTACCTGACACCCACTGCCTCTTCAAAGCACGAGCACACACACACACAAACAACACATGAAAGGCTTACTAAAAATGAAAGACATAATTCCCAGTAACTTCTGGTATCAATACTAGCAAAGCAATCCATTGCTGAAAGATATGTCAGCAGGGACCACCTGAATAGGTAAGAGAGGAGTGTGACTTTTAGCACTGGACTGTCCTCACTCTTCACCTGCTACCTCTGGCCCTGTTTTCAGCTGTCCCAAGAGCTTCTCAAAGATGAAGCCTGTACATGGCTCCCACTAAAAACTGATGGGAAGGGGATGGAGAAGATTGTACAAAATTGTGGTCTAAATTAATTTCAGCCTATTAACAAGCTTGGTATTAAATCTTATTACACACTTTCCCACTGCAGACAGCACAAAAAAATTAAGCTACTCCATTTCATATATCTTACCTTGTGCTATGGTTTTGAACAAATCCCTTGCTGAAGGTTCCTCTTTCCATTATTGACTAAAGTAGGAGCCTGAAAAATCTGTGAAGACTCGTTTGCTGTTTTTAATTACTAAAGTTAGTCAAAATGGGTTCCACTCTTGAAGTGGTCTGTGGTCTGTACTGTCTGTGTAGGTTGCCAGCTGCTCCAGGCAAAGAGGTGCCCTTCTTGGTAATTGTATTTTAGTCAGGAAATCCACTTCTTATGTGTGTTGATTGATATCCTGGGGATTTCAGATATCATGCACAGCCATGGAAAAGCTGTCTATGAAGAGCTTAGGTAATTGTAAAATGATTTACAGTCAGGCATGGAAAGGCTTCTGCAGATCTAGCTATTGTTATAGTGCAGCTCCCTCCTCCAGCCTGGAGGAAGAGAAAATGCACAAAATATGTCTTTGCGTTTGATGACATGTTCAACGTTATACTTAGGAAAACAAGGATTCACATTTCAGCTACTGCAGTGAACATTTCAAACAAGCCTTTCAAAGAAGAAAAAAAAACTGTCCAATCCATTATCTGTAATTATAGCTCAGGAATTTATAAGGGGAGTAGGACTATATTTTTCTAGTAGTTTTGTTGACATCTTCAGTGTAGTACAGCTTAACACTTCTGTTTACCAGCTCTTATTTGCATACACTTCTTTGCATCCCTATGGGACAGAAATAAGTGGTACTGTCAAGATCTCCAAGGATTAAAACGGGGAGTTGGAACCTGCAATTCAGAATGTTGTGTGGCCCCATGGGCAGATCCGAGAGGAGCAGGGAATGCAAGCTCAGACAGGCTGGAGAGCAGTTCCCTCACATAGAATCTCTAAAGGTTTTTGCACCTACCTTCAGTATCTTCAAACTGCAGAAGGGTAGAAACCACTGAAACAACAGAATCTGCAAATAGAAGTTAGGCATTAGGAAAAGGCCATGTTGCACCTCCTGAAGATAAAAAACAGTGGACCTGCTTGCCAAGTATTCTGGCAAACCCAATACTTCTGCAAGCCCTTCCAGTGAAGGAAGATGTCTTTCTAAGGGTGTATGTACATTAAGCAGTGAAGCACTTTCTTGCAAACTCTAAGCAACATCCCATGCAGGTCTGCTGAGAGATATCAACTCAAGTCCTGGATGCCAAGTGGACATGTCAGTGCAGGACTGCAAACAGAATTAATTAGCATGGCACACCATTTGCTACTCTGAATAACCTCTGCTGTTCTCTGACTCTTTTGAGGAATGTGTCCAGTTTTCCCTAAAATATAAAATTATTCACCATGTACTGACCTAATATAAAGTAGTTAATGGGTGCCCTTACAAAGGCTTTGGCAAACATGAAGGCACTTGGATTCAGCCCTTCTTAAATATGCACTTTACTGTCCTTAATGGAACACACAGTTGTGCTGTAGCACATTGCACTGGCAAAGGGAAAGATTCCGTGATGTAAACATGGTACAAGGGATACCACCAGTGTGAGAACACAGCCAGTGCCTGACTCTGACTCTTGCATAGTGCCAAAAAAACTTGTCTGGGTTAATGTTGCCAATATTATAATACATTAATGGCAATATTACATTACATTCATAACATTACTATTACATAAAACTGCACAATTCTAAGGCCAGCATGCAGCACACCATCTTCCTTCAAGTGTATAAAAGCAAGCACCAATGAAGTTTGATTTATAATGAAAAATATCAAATACTTTAATATTACTTTCATAAGGAAAATCTGTTTTTATTTTCTGTCTTGGTTGTGAAAATAAAATATTTCCATTTATACAGAGCCAGAGCTACTCTTTGGTTGGACACATTCTTCTATCCTTATTGAGACAGATATGATATAGAACACGAATAAAGCTTCCTGAAATGAACTGAAATATATTTTCCGGTCTCCTTGTCCTCTCCATCTACCACATAATCGTGGTCATAGCAACATCATTCCATGGACGATGTGTTTTTCTTCTGCTTCTGTTCTAACAGGTTGTCAGAATCCCAGACAACCAAGCCCAGAAGGATCAGAAAGGATTGAGAAGAGAGAACAAATGGAAGTAGACACAGGTAGGTCTGGCACATCCACACTTGCAGGTGACCTGTTGTGTTTCTACAGCCCATTGCTTTCCTCTCATAGAGATTGTGGTGGGTATGGCTGCCCTTCTGGCCTTTTGGCAAAGAACTGAATCCTTTTTGGTTTTCTTTCCTGTAAGACTGGGTCCGAGCCGAACAGACCTAAAGTTTCCATTTCAGTTTCTTTACAGAAGTTAATGTGCAAGAAGTGAAGCTAATTTGGTAGCTACTTCAGAAGCGTTTACGCATCTCAGTTTAAGAATGGTGGAATTTTCTTGGGGGATGGGAAAGGAAAAATGGAAAGAAATTAAATATTTAGAAATTATAGGGGAAAACAAACAAACAAACAAAACCCAGCAAAACTGAAAGTTAAGCAGAGGGACAGAAAACATTTAGTCCTGCACAAATACTCAAATACTTTTCTCCTGCTGTGCTCTGAAAGAATCAATCTGAGTGTCAGACAGGCACCCTACTATTGATTCCTCTGCTCCTACCTCTCACATCAACAGTGGATCGAGATTAAATTCAACATTGTTAAAATGCAGGGAATAGCTATAAAATGAACCCTTAATGAAGGGGGCAATAGGTCAAAAGAGCACGTTTGTTACTCACTAATCCAGTAAAACCTTTCAATCTGCTGAGTAAAATACCTCTGTGCAATGCTAAAATAAATTAGTAGGGTCTTTCTGGTGGAGACAGTTCACGTGTGAGATAATCTCAGGAGGTCTGAAAGTCATCACAAGAGACATGTTTCTGCCTTTTAGTGTAGTTGTTGTGGTACCTTCCATGCCTTTCGCATTTTAAATGATTACATAGTAGTCCTCAGGCTCCCCACACTGAATATGCCTCGATGGGACCAGCCCTTGGTTCTTCACATACTGCTGCTGCTTTTGGAGGCAGTCTGTGATTATTGAAACAATCTCTTTTTTTTCTTGAGAGGTTAAGCTAAAGGGTCAGACAGAGAAAAGAAATACACATAATACACAAGAAAAGATTCAAGGAGCAGCTTGCTAAAGGATGTCGGGGATGTAAAAAGTTTATGTGGATTCAAGGAGGGGATTGGGCAGGTACTAAAAAGTGAGTGCTAGTCAAAGGTTCTGGGCAGACAAATCACACACCAACCTGCCAAAAAAAATATAAACTAGCCCTCATCTTTTTCACCTCTTCAAACAGCTGAACTTTTCTGAATCTCAGAAAATTACATCTACAGACTTGGAAGCTTTTTTGTTTTAGAGAAATTCAGTAAGGAATCAAGCATTCATAAGGAGCTAAATGATATATTTTGACACAGCCACGATCCTTGTAGGATATACTTTTTTTTTGGTCTCAGAAAGTGTTTTTGCAGAATACATTGATGAATGTTCATAAATGTTCACGGCCCAGAGGCAATAAATATGGAATAATACAGTGTACAAAAATATTCCCCAAACAAGGCTATCTAAGAATATGGGACCAGATTCCAGCATACCAGGAAAGTGAGAAAATATTTTGATGTCAGTAAGAATTGCAATTAAAGTCCTTTGTCAGAGTTCAGGAGAAAAAATAATCACAGTGTTTTTAAAAAAGGTTGAAGCATTATAGTAACCTAATTCCACATGAATGGCTACAAAAACCAGCCTGGCTTTCTGCTGATCAAACTCTGTTTCCAAGTACTTGCTGCCATAGACAACACAAAATAAAAATCAGCAGAGATTTGAAAAATAAAATCATGCCAGACTTTTTTTTTATTTTGTTTTGCTTGTGGCTCACAACTGGATGTAGCATCGTTATAATTTTGTAAAAGCTATTTAGATTGAGTTTTTCTGGTCTGGTTTTCCCACCCTCTGACAAATACTAACAACCTTCAGCTGGTATTACATCCTATATTTCACACTCCCAGCTCTCTAAATCCCACATTTCTGATTCTGTGAACGCATCAGCTACGGGAGCTGATGCAAGTGGCTGGAACCTCTGTTCATACTCTATAATCTAATGCACTTAGCGAGCCAATGAATATGTGTGAAAGGAGGGGCTTTCTGGCTGAGGGGCTCCGTGCAGGGGAACAGCTGTTGAACAGCAAAACCTTACCCAGAGCCAGGCAAACACACTCACTCACATCCTCAGTGGCTTTGTGCATCCAGGTCTGCCAAGACAACTCCACCCACCCCTCCTCTCTCTGCAAAAAGTGAACAAACTAGCACAGAGAAACGTAAAGAAGACCAAATCTCAGCTGTGAAACATTTCAGCAGATCAGTAATGGCCTGGATCAGTAATATCTCCTGGTTAAACCACCTTGCTCTACAGGAAGAACATTTCAGGGGGTACTTAAACAGCACTGAGGATTACTTAGCCTTCCTATGTGGGCCCAGACGGAGCCACCTGTTCCTGCCCATGGCTTTGGTGTACACCCTGATCTTCATTGTTGGGGTGGTGGGGAACTTCTTAGTTTGCCTCGTAATCCTCAAGCACCAGAACATGAAGACCCCGACCAATTATTACCTCTTCAGTCTGGCGGTCTCGGACCTGCTCGTGCTGCTTTTCGGGATGCCACTGGAAGTCTACGAGATGTGGAGCAACTACCCCTTCCTGTTCGGGCCCGTCGGCTGCTACCTGAAGACGGCGCTCTTTGAGACGGTGTGCTTTGCCTCCATCCTCAGCGTGACCACGCTCAGCGTGGAGAGGTACATCGCCATCCTCCACCCCTTCCGTGCCAAGCTGAAGAGCACCCGCAGGCGAGCCCTGAGGACCATCCTGGCGCTCTGGGTCCTCTCTGTCCTCTTTGCCCTCCCCAACACGGGCACCCATGGCATCATGCTGCAGCATTTCCCCAACGGCACCCTGGTCCCGGGCTCTGCTACCTGCACTGTGGTCATGCCCTTGTGGATCTACAACTGTATTGTCCAGATTACTTCTCTTCTCTTCTATGCGCTGCCCATGGGGGTAATAAGTGTGCTGTACTATCTGATGGGGCTAAGAGTAAGTCTTACTCCAGCTGTACTGTGTTTCCTTGGCTCATTCTTGTGTGTTTGTGTCTGTATGTGTCTTTTGAGTGCTTGCACCTTTTTCTTGCCCAGCTGTCTTCCCCCAAAAAGGCAAAAGTATTTCAAACCTCTGGAAAAAAAGAAAAAAAAAAGTAGATCCAAATCCTTCTTTGGTGCAATCCTATTCTGAAATTAATGTTAGGGGATAATCTACCCCAGTCTTTTTATAGAAACTTACCATCACTGCTGCTCACATCCGAATGTCACTGAAACACCGAAGTCTGTGGATTGATTCCAGCCTCTCAGAGATTTACACCTTTGCAGCAGGGACTAGAAGGAAATGTAGCAAAATTAAAATGTGAAAAGAATAAAAACAAGCAGGCTAGTGATCGAATCTTTTGTATTATTTGTTTTCCCTTTTCTTGTGACTGTGACAATTTCTATTGCATTAGTTTCTTTCTCTCCTTGGTGATAATATTCACGAAAACTCACAAAGCTCTCATAAACTGAAATGCTACCTTATTGCTGCTGTTAGCAAATTCAGCAATCATTTCCTTATATAACTGCAGCACAGTTTCACCAGACTATCTTAGAGCTTATTTTCATTCTCTCTTCAGAAAGTGAGTCTAGTTTTACCAAGTATCCATCATGTAAATGTGTGGATAAAACAATCAGTATCACAGTATTATAAAGCTGTGTAGCACAACGCTGGAATACACTGCTAATCGTAGCGAGTTGATGACTTTTTTTTCTCACACATTACAGATACTTTGAAAATATAAATACCATCTCATCACACTGAGTATAACTTAAAGTTTACAAAGATACGTCTGATCATATAGCAAGAAAGGGAGAGGAATGAACTTATTAAATAATGTGCATGAAACTCAACCAAATCTCTGCTAGTGTACATATAATTTTGTTTTGCTGGCTGACATTTACTGTTAACTGAAATTATACAGAAGCAACTTTTACTCTACCCAGGAAAAAAAAACAAGGATTAACTGCCAGAAATCCATAACACACAACAGATCCTCAAAGCAGTGAATGGGTTAAATTGTCCACACTGCCCAGTGGCTGTTGCGGGGTCTTAATATGGTTTTGATGAAAATTTTGCAAAACAAGACCTGAAGGGAGGGAAAAATTTTGTAAATATGGATATTATGAAAAGAAAAAGAGAAATATCTGAATTGATAAAAAGAAGACTTGAAGACTGCAATAACTTCTATTTGCAGCATCAGACATTCCTATACCCCATCCCAGAAGAGAAGCTCGGTACCGAATGAAGGCTACTCCCCCAGGACTTCTGTAAATTCACAGATATGTTCAAGCTGTCTCTCCAAAAGGCAGTAATGTTCATTGTTTGTGGGGTTTTTTTTCTGTATATCCAGCTCAGACTTTCAAATTTTAAACAGCATCCATCCTGACTAGATCTGCATTATGCTCCAAACTGCACTAGGCAAGATAATTTCATTTCCTCAACAGAAATGACAGAAGAATGATGTATATATATTGTTTTTCAAGACGAGACACTTTTTATCTGCTCACGAAGGATGAAACCTATGAAGCTTTAGCAACACTCTGTAGTCTCCTGAGTGCCATGTATCCCTCACAGAATGTAGAGGAAAAGCTCAGTGTTATTCCAAAGGTTGTACAACAGCTCAAATTCAGCAGCGACACAGCCCTTCCATATCCAGGCTTTGTAGAAAGGGCATTTCCTTGCCACAGTTTCTTCCTCAAGCTTTGCCAGTGCTCAGGATGCTCAGGAGAGTCTCAGGATGCAATAGAGGAAAAATATGTGGGACATGTCACATGTCATAAGAGGGCAGCAAACATGGGTCATAGGGTACCTGAGTTAATTTTAAATTTTATTCCTTGGAAAATGAACAGATCCATCCGGCTGATTACCTCGTGATCAGTTACCTCATGATCTACTTGGGTATCATTTTAAGGCTTGATGATTTAATAATAATTCATTGATGTGGTCAATAGATAGTTCCAACATCAGTATAAAGAAGAGGACACTGATGATTACACTGCAGCCTCATTAGATTTAATTGTGGAAGCTTCCTTCTGCCTCTTTCATAGGGTTCTCACCACAGGTACCTTTAGGATCAACCCCTAAATCATCCAGGCTCTTTAAACCTGGTCCAGCTGCTGGACTACTGGTTGCAACCCATAGCCAAAAACCTGAGGAGGAAGAGGAGAAGGAGAAGATGAGATCAGTGGGAAATGGCTGCTCATGGAAGTTAATCCCTGCAGTGCTGATAGAGATGGGGTGGGACTGTTTGGGAAGAAGTCTGTGTTGCAGCAGGAGTCAGTGCAAGGTCCCTGTCCATTTCTTTCAAACTGATCTCTAAAAGAACACAGGGGTAGGTGCTTATCACTGCTTGTCTAAAAGTCAAACTTTATTTAACAAGGATTTTTGACAGTGAATGAAGAGAGTGGAGAGTCCATAGACATATTCTCCTACCTGCTTCAGACATCTGTGAGGGGATCTAGACAGTCAGGTGACTTTTGCCTAGACAGGATGATTCTTCTGCCAAGGTTCAACACTTCTCTTAGTCTCTCATCCCCTCCATAATACATTGGACACACTGAAAATTTTTATTTCAGCTTTCTTTGAAGCAAGACAACTTACTCTTGTCAATGCATATCTGGTGCAGATTTAATCATCAAAATCTATTTTGCCCCCCAGATGCCCAGTTGTTAAAAGCAAAATCATCTGTGGACAGTGACTACCTTTGTTGAATTTCTGCAGAGCCCAGTACATCTCTGGAAGGGTCCATCCCCTTTCCATGGAAGTTTTCAGCAAACCTTGCCCCCACTGACATGCTCTCCTTTGCCATGGGGTTGAGCCAAAAGCACACTAAGGCTGGAGTGGAGCAGCAGATGGCAACAGCTTCAGCCAAATCCTCAGAACAGTCACGACTGCAGGCTTTGGCATAAGCCTTGTAGTTTTTAAGTATCAATTTTTCCATCAGCTGGAGAGAAAGTTTGTTCACCAATAGTGTCAGATAGGCCAAAGAGTTTACAGAAAACATTTCTGCTTTTGTAGAGTGGCCTCACTAGGTTTGCCTGGGGATATGTGAGGCCCTAATTTTTCTCTACCTTCTGATTTCTGGTATGAAATCCTGTAGCTAATAAAGATGTGGGGGGGAAAATCCAATTTTCAGCTTCTTGCTCCAGTCACTTTTAATTCTTTTTCAGTGAAAGGGTAGTTTGCATCTCCAGGCAACCCTACACAGCCTCATACATCACAGTGATGTAAAAGTAACCACTACCTTGGCTGGAGTTCCCTCAAACCATTGGCATTCGCTCAAGTTACAACCTTTGCCATGTACTCATTTGTTTATTTATTTTTCCTCCTTCTTTGTAATAATTCATTGTTTTATTAAACTCCAACTGCTGAGTTATTCTTGCTAGTTACACCTTCATCCCTTGAGGCTAAAGGGGAACCTCTCAGCATCATCAAAATGACAGGAGGAAAGGAAGGTGAAAAATAAAGATACATATATCTCTGGTTTATTACAGCATCAGAACACTGTATTCTCTGAGGCTTTGGACTATGCCTGGAATAGATTACTGTTGAGACTGAAAACCACTGAAGGTAAACTAGAGGGTTTAATCACTCTGAGCAGACGTTTATAGCTACATGTGTTACAAATCAACTGAGGCTCTTCCTTAAGCAACTGTGGCTATGACTAAAAGTTACAAAGGCAATAATGTAAAACATGAGAGGCTGAATTGCACTATAATTGATTATAATCCCATTTACATGGTTTTCCATTTTATAAATAGAATAAAGAGAACATTGAAAAAAGGTCTTACGTGATCATCCTGAGAGAAAAGTATTATTAATCAGAAATCAGAAAGCAAAGTCACAGTGTAAAAGGCAAAAGCAAATGGCACAATTAGCATGTTTTCACAAGACTTTTTACAAATACAGAATGATTTCTATCTTTTTCCTCATTCCTTATATTCTCTCCCATGTAATTAAAAGTTTTTCTTCCAGTTTCTCTCAGTTAATAAAAGTATCACTCCAAAGCTGTTGGCTAATCAGAAGTTCCCACTTTAGGAAGCTCGGACCAAATATACACTTTTCATACATGATCTCTTCTGTACTCAAAGCAATCCTGTTTATCTAGACCTGGTATTTTCATCACCAAAGCACCAGTGCTCTCACCATAAGCATATTGGGGAAGCAGTTCAGGGAGGATCAGATTATTGCTCTTTATGTCCATTTTTTAGAAGTCCAGGAAAAACTACTGGAGAAAACCTCACATTGTTGTAACTGAGCAGTATGTGGCTGAATCTGTGTATCATGCACCCCGGAGGTGCAGGGAGCATATTTGGGTTTTGTTCATTAGATGGGTTGAATATCAATTAGTCCAAACCACTCAGGGCACGAAACAAATTCCTTCGAATTTTACAGAGTTTTTTCCAATGATTATAACTGTGTTACACTGAGGCCACTCTGTGTATTTTTTCAATCATTGGTTTGTGCTTAATTGTGGGGAACCCTATTAGGAAAATAAACAAACAATATCTTGCCAGAAGAGAAAATAATGCCTAGCAAAATAGTGTTGAAATTGAACACAAACTGTGAACCAAATATTGACTCACTGAGGAAAAACAAGTGGGGAAGTGAAATATGAACTTGCTGTAAATATGCAGGTTCAGATGTATAAAATCTGCAGATTGTTTAGAACCTAAAGGTTCAGTGTTTCTCTGGAGAAAAAAAATGAAATTTAGACTTTTTTCAGTCAGTCCCAAGTTGCCCCTGGTTTTGCTTTCTCAAACTGCAATTATCAAAATATTAAGCAGGCTATGTCTGGTGTGGATGTGATCTTTTGTCTAAGCTCTCCTTTGGTTTCCCTCCTTTTACCAGTTGAAAGGAGATGAAACTTTGGAAGTAGAGGAAATGGCTGTGAATGTTCAGAGACCATCCAGGAAATCAGTCACAAAGATGTTGTGTAAGTAGTAAGTCCTTCTGCGGTTTTTTTTTCAGTGGACAGGAGGGTGACCAGGTCCTAAAGGGAATCAAGCAAATTCACTGGATACAAGAGTTATGAGATGAGTAGCTGTTATTTAAAAAAAAAAAAATTGCAGTTTTTTCTGGATTTATAGGGCATGGAAGTGAAACACCATGGGTATCTATCAAAAGATTCAGAAAGCAAATTTTCCTCCCCAGCATGAGAGGAGTTTGAGCAAACCTACGTGGCAGATGCTTGCATGGCAATTCTCCAATATCCCTCACTCCAAACTGGTTCTTGCAGCCCTCTAGGGAGGATCGCTTTTTTTTTCCAGAGTGCAAACAGTCTATCTTGTACATTTATAAAGGATATACATCTGTTTTGCGTTACACCGTGAGCTCTGCTAATGAGCAGAAATCACAGAATCACAAGATGGGTCAGGTTGGAAGGGACCACAGTGGGTCATCCGGTCCAATCTCCCTGTTCAAACCAGGTCATCCCAGAGCACACGGCATAGAATTGTGTGCAGACAGTTCTGGAATGTCTCCAGTGAGGGAGACTCCACAGCCTCCCTGGGCAACCTGTTCCAGTGCTCAGTCACCTGCACAGTGCAGAAGTTCCTCCTCATGTTCAGGTGGAACTTCCTGTGCATTAGTTTCTGCCATTGTCTCTTGTCTTATTGCTCAGCCCCACCAAGAAGAGCCTGGTCCATCCTCTTGACACCCTCCCCTTCTGATACCCATACACATTAATGAGGTCACCTCTCAGTTGTCACGTCTTGAAACAATCCTGCCAAGCTACATCCATCACCTACTGCTGACTTAATCACTTAGACCTTCAAAGAAAAGTTGGACCTAAGCAGACTTGCACACTGTATAACATTCAAGAGAATTTATGCCCCAATCACCTTGAAAGCACTCACATCACTTCCTAATTTAGGGCTGTCTTTAAGGCAAAGAACACCTTGCTACTGAGATGGTGTTTATGCAGGAAACATAAATCATTTTCACTATTTTCTGTAACATTATTCTTTCAGACACCTTAAGTCAGTGTCTGAACCAGGAAATTGTAATTTGAAGCCAGCCTGATTTTCAGTGCCTGGAATGGGTCTAGGTTCCACACGTGCCCCAACATTACCTGGCTGTTTCCTGCTCTGTTTGAATGTCACTGTGTGTGCATGCATTGGGTTATCCAACACAGAAACTAGCAGAAAGATTGTTCTTTTAGCCGGTAATGGTAAGACAAAAAGTATGGCAAAAGTTTTGAAACCATTAACATAATTTGTATATTTAGTCTTTCATTCAGCTTTTTGAACTCTCTCTGCTCTGTGCAGGCTAGTGAACCATATGCCCCCATTACTGACCTGTTTTTCTTCTCCCCTTTCTCCATGCCAGTTGTCCTCGTGATAGTTTTTGCTATCTGCTGGGCTCCATTCCATATAGATCGACTTTTCTTCAGCTTTGTTGTGGAATGGACTGAGCCTTTGGCTAACACATTCAACTTAATTCATGTGGTGTCAGGTAAAGCTTTCTTCTTCCACTTGCACAGGGACTGGGAAAAAAAAAAGTATTTGTGAATGGTTTACTTGGAATATGTCCTCATTTACTTTGTAGGTGACATGAGACATGCATGGAAAACCTTCTCAGGATTTGGAGGGCAGTGATGAGAATAGTGCCTGAATAAAAACTACATGCAATTTTCTGCAGCTTCCAAGATCTGGACGTCTTGTCCAATACAGTATCTGAATATTCACAAAGAAGGAAAAAAAAGTATACCATGCATCATTACCTGCTTTTCCTTCTTGGGAATGTTCAGAAGTGAAGCCTGCTGTTGTTCAGCTGCTTTTAACAAGTACACAGGAACAAGCATCATCCTCCACAGGGTCTCTGGGGCAAGTGGGAAACCTTACCAAATGGCAAGACAAAAGACTTACCTATTGCTCAGAATGGGTGATGAAACCAAATGTTTATGGCCTTGCCAACCATAAAATGAAGGCTTTTTCCAAAAGGAATCATATTCTCAGTCTGCCATGGGAAAACACTGAATGTGGCCATTAGGCAACTCAGACAAATCTGATCTTGTGCAGTTGTCCTGGTGTGTTGTAAGAAATTAGCTTCCCTTGGCTGGAAGTTGTCCTCTGACAGCTCTGATGGGGACACCAGCTGTGTAAACCCTGCTGTGGGGATGAGGGCAGTGCTGGAGGCAGGGCAGGACAGCTCAAGAGAGAGCTGGTTCCTGAAGAGCTGGAGAGAGTGAGCTCCAATTAACAATCTCTCCCATTTTCTTTTCACTGCAACTGCAGTGTATGAGCTAATCTCGGTGAGACATCCCTCTGCCTGTGCCAGGAAGGCAGCAGGCAGAGCTCTGCTGTTGCTGCCTCCACCCTTGCACCAAAGCTTGGTGGAGCTGTATAAGCAATGAAGAGTTTTTCCTCTTCTGAGATCGTTTCACACATAAATTAATCTCTCTCTCTCTCAGGTGTTTTCTTCTATCTGAGCTCTGCCACGAACCCCATCATTTACAACCTGTTGTCCCAGCGCTTCAGGATGGCTTTCCTCAGTGTGATTTCTCCTTGCTGCAAGCACTGGGCCCCTGAACATCCCACTTGCAAGATTTCTGCCCAGAAGAGCATGTTTGTGATTGAGGGTCACAATCTCATGGACTCTGCTGAATACATGAGTGCCCCTGGCACACACAGGACATCTGTCAGCAGTTCTCAGCTCTCCACTGGTCTGTGACTTTCCATGTGATGATCCAGGTGAGAGAGAAGTTAAAGAAAATTGCTTTAAGAAAACAAAAAGAGAAAAGACCTTCCTAAAAGACTGATTTCAGCAAGAAAAGATTGGAGAGGTGTCTCATTGCTTAAATTAAGAAGATTGTATTTAACATATGTTTGAGAAGCACTATATTACACTTGAGCTAACAGTAGGGATGGGAATCTCAGCTTGCTCACTGCAAGCTGTGCCAGTGAAGAGCTGCTTTTAAAAAGTGAGACACACTCCCAATGTTACCAGCACAGGAGAGAGACACAGCTTAGCCAAGTCTTATCAAATGGCCTTTTGTGCACCAACCTAAACATCAGCGTTTACTTACTTTGAAATGAGGCAACTTGCTGCATAAGCCTTATCTATATCTAGGTTTGGGTAAGCCAGTCCCGCTTCTCTCTCTCATGACCTTCTCCAGGTATGGCTGTTGCAAACCTCTCTTGTCAACATGAGCAAGTAGGCAAGAATGAGAGCAGCTCTGAGCTGGGCTGATAGGCATCAGAAACCAGTAATAGCTATTTCTGGGCCAGAAGAATCGGGGAGCCAGTAATTGTAAAATAAATGCAAAACAAAACCTTTGCTTTCTGAGCAAGGTAAAGATCTGGGTGGGGGGTAGTGATTAATGCAGCTGGTGGGGGATATCTGCCCAGGGAATGTACATCAGATAGTTTTATTTTTGCCCATCCACCTTTGCATGTACAAATGGGTAGGTCCCTGCTATACCCCATCTCCTGCAGTTTGTGAGAACTTCTTATCATTGCTTCAGCTTCAGATACTTATGTGTTGTCTCCACCAGTGGAGCCTTGTGGTTGTGCTTCAGCAGATTTCACACCTGCCTGTACCAGGTGGATTGCAAAGTCAGAGATCTACATGGATCCAGAAAAAACCCTGGACAACACTGACAACACAGGGAACTGGGGCAAACCTAATACAAAGGTAATAAAAACGGGAATTTTGCAGTGATACTACAACTACTGAATTCAGATTTTGCCATAAAGCACAACATAGGTCCAAAAAACTTTCCTGCATCCCAGTTGTGCAAACAGATCCTGAAGGCAGCACACTTACATCTGAGCTGATGAGCTCTGCTGACTGCAGGGACAGGATGCTACAGAATTGTGTCAAGGGAGGTCAGGAGGAATCCATTACATGACAAAGAATTCTGTAAGACTCTCTGTCCCAAGTTTCAAAGCCTGTTCATTGTGTTTCAGAGAAATGTCTCCCCTGTGCCCCCTGACACAGGGCTTGGTTTAGCCACTGCTCTGGGCTCAGGCTTGGCACGCACTGCCACAGAAAACCATCCCATGTGTGTTGTCAAGGGACTGGGAGTTACTCTCATAGTCAGAGTACACAGAGTTATCACAACGAATAGGAACATTAGTTCCTGAAAGATGATACACTGTATGCATGAAGGCTCATTCCAGGTCACTGGGGATCCAGATGACACTTCCCATCACAGGTGGAAGGGGCTGTACTCCTTTTCCATGGCTTCTTACTTTGTTTCCCCCAAAGTCTTCTGTTTGTCTCTCTCTGTGGGACTCTGAGGTGAGGTGAGACCTGGGAGGTTCATGGAAGATGGTGAGTCATCTTTTCCTGTAGCACAAGGGGAATTTTAGACCATGTTTTCTCTCAGACCCATTTTACCATCTGCAGTCTTGTCGAACAAGCCATGGAGAGGGTAAGAGCTACACGATAGGCCTGCAGAGAGAAGGCAATTCCTGCTCCCTGAAGACACAGCTGAAATGCTTTGCCACCCCCAAGTGGACACTTGCGTTTTATCATTAACATTTCCGTTTCCAACCAGTTTTGCATTATAATTTTTCCCTCTGCCAGACGTAAAAGTGTGATTTCCCTCTGGACTTGCTGTGCCAGTGGTGCCTTGCTGCCTGTGAGCTGCCCAGGTCCCTGTTCTCCTGCTGGGCTCTGAGCTCTGTGCTCCCACTGACAGGCTGGGGGCCACCTGGGCAGAGCCTGGGCTGGATTTCCTCCCTCACTGAGCTCAGGAGGTTATCCTCCTTATCCCAGCTGTGTTCCACTGAAAGCAGGTCTTCTCCGATGTCCTAGACACCCACCCATGAGGAGATGGTGTAGTTTGACATACTCACACATCCACCATATGATGGAGACGTTCCTCTATGGGATTTTGTGGCTCTTTGGATGCATTTTATGCATTTAGGACCAGATGGCATTTTGTGTTGGTGCACAGAGAGCCACCCATGAGTGATGCCGCTCGCTCCTCTCTTTATGGGAGAATCCCAACCTTTGGCTGCAAAGCTCAGGGTGGATAAATGCACCTCATGACTTGCAGATGAGCACACAGATCTGCAGACAAGGTTGGGCTCTGAAGTTGTAGGGTGAAGATTTTGTGTGGTCTTAGACAAAACAGCCACATTTTTGTTCCCAAGGAGGACATAGGGTTTTGTGAGGAAGGGGAAGGAGGGAGTGGGAGGAATGTGCATGGATGGGGAAATTTTAGAAGAGAAATAGTGAGAAGACAATCATCAGGAACTCACCTGGGTCTGAAGTAATTTATTCTTTTGTCCTAAAAGGAGTTTTTATCACATTTCATTTGGTGTCAGTCAAAAGAAGTGACACTCATAACCAGAAATTGCTGGGCCTTTTTTGGCTAAATATCAAAACCAGAGCTGAAAACATTTAGGTTTGCACCAAATCAAACCTTCTGTGAAAGTGTTATTGGGAGAGACATGTCAAAATTCCTCTAAATTCTGCTAAAAACAAAATAAATGCAGTGGAGAAAGTGTGGACTGACTGCAGACTCCAAGTTAAGTTCCCTGTGACTGCACAGCTCAGTACCCCTCATTCCTGAGGGATGCACTTTGTCTCTACAAAGTAGTCAATGTTCACTAGAGGCTTTTCTTCCTAAAAGGTTGGTGCTTGAGTTATTTATCACTCTGCTCTGATATTTACTTGGCTGCATTTTGGAAGCTGAATCCAAACACGAAAAAACAGGAAGATGGATAGAGATGTCATGAAAGTCGATGCTATTCCTTTATTTATACATTAACCAGCTTTCATAGCCAAGTGCTGAAAAATGTTGGCAACTGGCTGAGAAAAATTCATGTTGCAAGAAAACAGAGAACAACTCACTTTCCTCCAAAGCGGTCCAGTGTGATGGAACTGTATTTATTTGAAATCAAGCGTGTCTTCCTAGACAGAACTGTCTATTGATTTATTTCTCTGCTTCTCTTTCCCTCTGGGAAACATGCAAGTGTGTGAGCAGAAAGTGTGGAGAGCAGGGGCAGTACTGTGAACAAAACATGAATAGTCTGAAATGTACTGCAAGGAAACACTCAAAGGAGAGAAGAATTGTGTTCATTACCAGTGAGTGATACTCTGATCTAATGCCAGATTCAGTTGGAAAAGACACCATGACAGCAGGTGGACAATTCTGCTAAGTTTACCCGAAGAGTTTTTGAACACTACTGTGTTTCGAAGTGTTTCAACCACAGCTTACCAGTAAAACTAAATGTACACTTCAGCTGCAGAGCTGATTATATGTATCTGTGTGTAACATGAAAATAAATATACTAGAGTCTCTCTTCCTAGGCCTGGTCCATCCTCCAGCAATCCTCAAGTTTCTTGTTTCTCCCTTAGATTTCATGTGAGTAGCAGAAGGTGGAGATTCCCCAGAGGCAAGAACCTCACCTGGAGAGTCAAGGGTTGCTGATTTTCTTCCACATTTCCTTCCATTTACATTTAGATTAGTCAACAGCCTGCTTAGGTCACACCCCAGACACAGAGAGCTCATTTGCCACCAGAAGTAGGAGGCTTTCTGTTACTGTCTAGATTTATTGAAACCCTAAAAAATTGCAGTTGATATTTTTAAGGCAAATTATCTTAAATCCATTTAGTTTTTAAAGGATTAATTTTAGGTGTATGGAAGCTGTTGGAATAATTTGCTTTCCAGTAGGATAGCTAATTCTTGAATTAAATACTGAGGTGTTTACTGTAAAAGCCCAAATAACTTTTTTCATGCATCCTCAGCTTATACTATGTTATGCAATGCAGCAAGTTACTCCCCAGACAAATAGGCTGTTGTTTGATTTTTTGGCTATAAGTGGGTTTTCCAGAAGACCCTTTGACTCAGATGTCTATAAGATGGAGATCACCATCAGAGGAAATCTGTATTCCTCTTCTAGTCAAATGAGGGGGGAAAAAAAGCCATGCTAAAATCAATTTATCTGATCTATTTCAGTCATCTACCTTAGGTGTTTTACAGGTAGTTTTTATGCATATCTTTTATGATTGAAAAACACAGCTAGGCAGCCAGATACAGGTCACCTTGAAATGATGTGTGTTCTTTGTTGCAGAGCAGATATGTTTATCAGACCCTTTCAATTTGTTTCATTTCTTCAGAACCCAAGAGTCTCCCTTAGAAATGACTCACTAGGAAAATCATGCTCTAAATGAGCAAAAGAAATGGTTAACAGCTAATTCACCTCTAAACAGTGTAAGAACAGCATCCTCAGCTACCATTTTGTTTATTGATCCGGGGTTGGTGCCTCTGGGACACCTGGACCAAGCTCTTACAAGGTGGGGAAATTCCAACAGAGCTCTAGCACTTGTAGGGTTTGCAGCATTGGTTTGCAAGCTTGCAGTTTTCTTTCCCTTACTTCTATAGGAGCTGGCGAGGGTAGGAAAGATATCTGTCCTGCCAGAGAACGTGTTAAACACCTGCCTGAACTCAATGGAAAGTCTCCAAAGAGAAGTTTTTTCATGCTGCTGTTGACTGCAGTGCAGGTGGGTTGGGCAGCACTGAGCAACTGCAGCAAAAAACTACAAGACTCAAGGTTTTGAGAAACAACTCACCAGACTTTCTGTGAGGAAGGAAATAAAGCACTAACACAGGAACTCAGAGGTATAGTTACTGTTTATTTAACCATGTACAGACTGGGGTTCATTAGTTGGCTTGGTGGGAAGTCCTAAATGCAGAGGGTTTTTCTGAATGTGAACAAACTTGGTTAGTACAACAAAACTCAGCTTCCCCCAAGTCCTGCACCACTGATTCCTCCCAGCTCAAGTTACCTGATCCTGCAGAAAAACAGACCACAGAAACAGCAACACATTTAAATTTCCATCTCAGTATCAATGGCAGGACCCTCTGTTGGAACTTAGACACATGTAGTATGCTCTGGGGTGACAAGGATCCATTCCTCAGCTGCTTCCCAGTAACCATCTGTCTCCCTGCTCTTAGCTTAAGATGATGCAAATCAGTTTATGTTCCTGCATACAGCAAAGATGAACAGGCAATTGTCACTGGCCCAGATACATCCAGTTTGTTTATGTATCCCAGTCCCAAGGTGAGGAGCTGAGTCATGTGGAGCTTTCTCTCTCTGCATATAACACTAAATAGTCCCAAAGTTGGGTCTTATGGCAGCCTACCAATTCCCAGTAAACCCACTGCACTCCCCCAAGAGGCAGCAATGACTGCCAGACATGATTCAGCCTCAGCACACTCCAGTTTTCACGTGTCTCTTGCATTAACAGCAAGGAGCTCTCATATAAGTGTTAGCCTCAGTCTGGTTCCTTCCAGTCTCATTTCTTTCCCTATCTCCCCCTCCTGTGAGGAACAGGTATATTGAAGGATCATCTCTCCTCCCCATCCAGCCTGTCTTTTTGCTGCTAAGAAATTCCACTAAGGATTGAGTCTTTTCTCTGCAACTTTATTTGCCAGCTGTAGGGTTTTCACACTGTATTTGTATTCCAGTCCCGATTTCAATTACCTGGCTAACCTTTTCAATTTTCACAGAGAGTGAGAATCAGAAAACAGCAGGTCCTTTATTACAGCTCACACTGGTGAGGAATGCTTCACCCCCCTTCCCTCCCCCGTGTTTGCAGGAAAGCTCTGTCAAATTCAAACAAACTCATTGATAATAACTTGTCTATTTACTTATGCTTTGCTGACTGTTAAGTATTCTGGTACCTTCTACAGACCTCTCTTCCATCCTCCTTTTAGCTTGAACATACTATATTTTACAACATTTCTAAAAGCTAAGGAGAAACAGTTTTCACACTTCACCCTGATGCTTGACTCCAGTGGAAATTCTCACCAGTGTCAAACACTGAAGAAGGTAAAAGTCTTGTGTTTCAGGAGGGGCTGTTTGCTGATCTTTGATAAGCAAGACATGGTGGTGGCCAGTCCTTATGTCCAGGTCTCAGGGCACTCCCCAGTGGAGGCTCAGGGCATTGGAGGGGTTCCCTCAAATGAAGAGGCAAGTCAGGCACAGGACACCACTCTGCTGATCCCAAAGCCACTGCTCTGCCACTAAATTGTCCTCACCACAGCTGTTACCTTTTTTGCCTTCCTCAATTTTTGAAGTCATACCCCTCTTCTTATCTCCTTTATTATTCTAAGCTCTTGATCTAGCCTGTGGTCTTTCTGCCCCATGACTCAGCCATCCAGATCCTAAAAATTATTTATTTGATTGGGGAGGGATAAGGATTTAGTACAACAGACCTGTTTCTTAGCAACACCTTCCCATCTTTCTTACTCTTCTTTTGTTATTTCCATCTCATTATCTTTTCCCATGTTCAACCCCAAATTAACTTAATTACAGACAGATTTCATATCTCTCTAAACCAGAAGGGGCACTTGTAAAACATCCCTCCAGTCAATAGTAAATGAGGGCCTTGGCCTATTCTAAGTAGGCTTTTGGAAAGGCAGCTCAGCTGTGCCTGTCCTGCTCCCCCCAGAGACCTCTCCTGGTTGCTCCTAACTCCTGCTGTTCCTTTGAGCTGCTTTTAAGTGAGGCACTTCACCTATCCATTTTGCAGCCAAGTTCATCGCAACCCCTGAGCTCCACAGCAGACATCTGTATAAATCACCAGGTGAATGCTTCTCCTGTGCAGATGCCAAGGGCACTGCAACCTTTCCACCTTCTCTTGCCATATTCAGACCGGAGGGAAGTGCCTTGCTTCAAAGTCTCTACCTATTGGAATCTGTCTTGGGTGCAAATCTGAGATAAACCTGAGATATATTGAGTCTGAACATTGGATGCACTTGATCCAGGACGACCTCTGATTACTCACACATTGGTAGGTCAAAGATCTCTCTTGGTTAATGCAGCTCTGGTTGCCCAAAAGTCATATACTGAGGATAACTCTCTCCTGTGAGACAAAAATACACCAACTGGACTAGATCCAAGGCAGCCCCTCTTACCTCATCCTCTCCTTAGTCTGTGATACCAGGTTTCCTTTGGATATCAGGAGCAGGATCCATCTCTAGCAGCTGCTGCATTTATCACCCTCTCGTAGATAAGGTTGTACTGCTGTTGCTTACCGTGCAGAGAAGTTCTCCACTGGCAGAGGAAACACCTTCTTCCTTCTGTTGGAGGTCAGGTAGCTATTACCCAGTCAGGACACCTCTTCCTAAATCCATCAAGTGATTCCTCACTGTCAGAAGCAGGACACTGCACTGAGAAGAATGAGAAGAGATCTGTATTTACACAATAAGGAAAGCGTCATCAGAGATCAGCCACCAACTGAACTGTGCTGAGGGCACATGAAACACTATGAAACCATCTATAAAGACATAAGGGAAACTAAACTCCCACCAGCAATATAAAAGTCAGGGAGGGTTCTGTGGCAGCTATGAGAGGAATCAGTGATCTGGGTTTCTACCATTAGAAGAGGACACCTGTGGTTTCTGGAAAGGAAGGAAAGCCTGGGTAATTATGCAGATGGTTCCCCCTCATTCAGGTGAGCATTTCTTCCCAGCTGTTTGCTGCCCTGGAAAGTAGAACCACAGGTAAAATTGGGATGTGCTTCCCCACCATCACCCTGCAAAGGGGGAGTTGCAAATCATGCATGTGTACTGGAGTGAACCAACTCGAATGCTGGCAGCAGTGCAGCTACAGGACAAGCCTTGCTGGGTTCTCTGGTGGCTGATCCATGCAGCTGGTGGGGATGCTGCAAACTCCACAGATGTGATGAGACTATAGCACATGAATTGCAGTCAGGTCCTCATCCTTAGTCCTGGGCTTTCCAAAAGACAGAGCCTCATTTGGAATGAAACTCTACCCCTTCAGGCTCTTTCCTTTCTCTTTTGCCCCTTTCATCACTTTGGTCTGTATGGAGAGAGGCCATAGGTAGGATATTTCCTCCTTACTTCATGTGGGCATTTGCAGAGTTATTTACCTCAGTTGAACTATGTTGCATTTACCAGCTCAGCAGGAGACTGACCAAGGTCTGTGTTTAGGCTGGAAATGTCTGAAGAAGACAAGGAGCAAATATCTGCCCTGAAATCTGAACATATGTCTTCTAAAAAGCACTTGTACACATCTTCCCCGAATTTACAGTCCAACCACACTAGTCAGTGCCCACTGGAGGTCAGTCGTGTGCCATGGAAACCTTTGTGGGAATGAGTCACTGGGGTGCCCAGTGATTTCCAGAAGCCTTGGACACTCAGCCTGCATTTGTGGTGCACAAGAAAACCTGTCCCAGCTCCCTCGGTGTTGATTTGTGATTTAGAGACTCTTCGTGTTTCCATTTCTTTTGTCCCCTGCTCAGAAGAATCCAGTGCTCTGTTGCTGGATAAGCTCAGCAAGAGAGATGCATGTGCATTCAGTGCAGGCTCACAGACACCCAGGGTGCTCCTCAGGTCCCAGCCAGCCTGTGCAGTGCTAACACTTCATCCAAGCCACATTGAAAAATACTCTTATTTAGGGGCAATTCTCAGTCTTTTGAGTTTGTTTCACAGGGCATGGCAGCATAATTATATACAAGTTGCATGCTCTGGATGAGAGATCAGGATATTGATGCACAACCAACACAAGTACAAGCCCAGATACCTAATTCAGAGTCATATTCGCTGCCAGTGCCTATAATAAAGAATTCCTACACTGAATCCCATTCAAAGAGTCACTTCCTCCTATTCCTTCTATGAGATCCTCCAAGAAGGCCTCAACAAATATTTGACTGGAAAAAAACACTTAAGCTAAACGTTCTGATAAAAGAGATTTCCCCTGCCAAAGCAAAACAAATCAAAATAATAAATAAATTTTAAAAATCTATGTTTTTACTACAGGATCCCACAGATGCCAGCGCAAATGCACGTCTGGCTGTGCCAAGTGAAGTCAGCTCTTGGTAACTCTTATGCCTATAAAAAATATAGACATCAGTATGGTCTACATAGAAAATGGAGACTGAAGTGCTCAGTATGTGCTCCACACATATTCCTTATTTCACTTTCATGGTGACTCAATTTTTCTCTCTAAATCAAGGATGGCAGAGCTGTTCTCTGCCCTGTTTTCAGTCAGGCCTCATCTGGAGTGTAGGATACACAACATCCACACATTCACTGAAGCTCAACACTGAAATGAGAGCCAGTAGTGAATAAACCATTTGCTGGCCCCTGCTACAAGCAGCCTGAAGCAGATATTTCTTGTGCTTTGCTGTAACAGTTAGAGAGTCATTCCTTTTCTGCTATTTTTCTAGCACAGCAATAGAAATATTGACCTCCACCACTGGCTTATCCTTTGGTGTTAAAAAAACTGCAATTATGCATTCTAAACAACCAGAGAATCACAAGGGTTGAGGTACCTTCTGATCTCTTATCACCTTTGCATGTAGAGCTGAAACAGGATTAGTGAGGAACAGAGGACAAGCCTCTCATTATGCCTTCAGTATTCACCACTAAAGCTTTGGTCCTCCCTCTCCAAAGTCATACATTTTCACTTCTCTTTGTTTTGCTTTTTTTTGGTAGTGGTGATGGTTTTTGCCCCCCCCCCCCCCCCCATCCTTTGCTGCAACATCTGTGCTATGTACTACAGCAGAAAATATGACATATTTTCACCTGGCTGTTTGGGAGCTTTGCAACTGATGGTTCATTACCACTTTCTCATGAGATATTTATTTTCTTATGAACATTTTGTACCTTCACAGATGGGACTGAACCACTTACTGCTATCAATAAATCACAATAGCTAAAGCCCTGGTTTACTGCCAGGCTGGACCAACTGTGGAATTTAAGCATGCTGAAGACAAAAGCTTTGAACCAGGGATATATTTAGGTGTTCATATTTAAAGAAGGATTGGAAGGACAGGAAGAGTTTAGAAAGTATATAGGTAAAAAATAGCTGTATGGAAGCAGGACAGCTGCTGGTCTCTGTGAGAAGGACTCAACTTCATACATTTTGCCTCATTTACTCCATCGATCTGCCCAGCACATTTTGGAGTAAGGATTTGCTCAACCTTTCTAGGACCATCTCTCTCCCCCTCTCTATCCCATGCCCCAGCTGCCCTTGCTCTTCAGGGCTGCAGGCTCAGTCCTCTTGATGACCCAGTGATGAACTTCTGCCCCGAGCATCACTGGATAAAAAAAATCCCTTTGCTGAAACACTGAGGGGTACTGGTGCATCACCGTTCAATGATGCTCTGAGGGAAATAGTGCTTGTTTTAGAAATGCTAAAACAAAAGGCCTTATGGATATTGAGGGGGTTTTTGTTAGTTTGATTCTGGCAGAAGCAGCTTCTCGATCCATTTATCAAGCTGCCTGCAGCTCCCATTTCAAGGCTGATGAAGATATAATAAACAGTAAGCCAAAAAAAAAGTCCTTTGAAAGGTGCATCCAGAGCAGTTAAATAAATAAAAGATTGTGGGGGGAGGCGGGGGTGAGAAAGAAGAAAAATCGTCAGTGCAAGTTTTGGCTCTCCTCTGCTGTCCATTTTACTGCATAAATTTAAATAAATGAATAAAGCAGGTTGGTGGAATCACTTTTTCATTCTCAAATTCACTCTATAAAAATTTCTGTCTGTGAATTCATCTTTCCACAATGGTTCATGTCTTGCCAGCTACCCTCCAAATTGCCCTCCAAACTGCCACTTTGAAATTTTTAAGCATTTCCATCAGACTCTGCACAACCCAGAGTTTCTCTGAAAAAGCACCTGTATTCCTGATTGATGAAAACTCTCTAAGGAAACTCCTGTGCAATAAACCTCGACCCTGCTAAGCACTTGGATGCCAGTTAGCTCAGGTGATCCCAAGCATTATACTGTTCCCTTCCCCTGCCCGTACAGAGGTGACCTTGGAATTTGCACTAAGCTTTAGTCTTCCATAGAGGAGATATTGCTCCTGCACAGATCCCTGGAGGTTTGAGTCCTAAATTAGCTGTCAACTGTTTTTCTGGGTACAAGGACAGCCTTTGGTCACGTTGGGATTGATTGTCACTTGCCATGTTCTCTTTTCCATTTGGATACATGGATATCAGGCAAGCTGGGAGCCTCCTCCACCCCCTTGCTGGACGTTTTGTCCATTGATCTCTGGCATGTGGCAGTGAAGTTATTGCACGTCTTCCCAGAGCATTTTGGTTATCAAGACCTGGTGGATATTCAGACTGGATGTCCAGGTATGAGTTTCCACATTCTTCTTCCAGAAGCTGCCACCAGGTTTCTTTGAATTGCAGGAACTTTTCTTCAGGTCTGATTCTTTCTTCGATGATTTGGCTTAAGATTTATGGACTTCAGCAGATATCATAAAGATCCTGCCAGCAATAGAGAGAACAAAGAGGGAGTTGCAGACAGAAGAAAACATTGACAGATGAGACAAGGCGAAAGAATTGGAGGAAAGTGAGGAGAAAAAGACAAACCCAGAGGAACAAAGAGGAGAACTGAAAAGTAAACAGAAAAAAACTGTTAAAGAATTGGAGTAAGGACAAAAGTAGAGAGAAGAAGGGGAAGGGGAAGGAGAAGGATGGGTGAAGACAGAAAAAAGGATAAGAAATATGCATATAGAAAAATACATGCTGTTTTTTATTAATGCTTCACCAGATGGAAACGGTATCAACAATAATAGAACCTCTGAGCTCCAGAACAATAGGTGAAATAATTCAAGCACCACTTTCAGATTAAAAAACAGTGAAGGGAGTTTGATTTATTTCCCAGCTTTTCTTTTCCTTCTCTATATATAGAAAATAACCTCATCTGCTTACTCACATTCTGTGGCTCATCACCACAAAAATATAAATAAAAGAATGAAACCACCCTTCAGTGAAGACAGAAAATAAATCAGAGGCCTCAGTGCTTTTTCATTGTTGCAGCTGGGTCCTGTCTTCACATTTATTTAATCTTTAAATTTTCCCTTGCACTCTAGAGACCATATCCCCATAAAATGCCAGGTTAACAAGTTAACCATGAATAATTCATGAGATAATTATAAAACATTTACACCAGAACATTATTATCTTGCAACTAAAAAAAAACCCAAATACTTAATGTCCTCCAACGCTGATGGCAAACCTCTTGTGACTGCAATGTTCTTTATCGCTAAAATTAAATTGAATTAATCTTCGATCTGCTTTGGTGCCTACTAGCACAGAATCACAGGAGAAAAAACACCCCCGGATGATATGGAAACACAAAAATACATCACTACATACATATATATACACCTGTGTGTGTGTGCTTGCACACACATATATGCGGGATTCTGAAACACGCCCACAGAGGAGATTCAATTTCCATTTTCCTCCCCCCAACAGACTCTGAACATGAGGGATATAAACTTTCATGCTGAAGGGATGGATTCAGAGCTTGATGCTGGCTTGTTATGACCCACACACAGGCACACACACACTGTTCTAGGCACAGCTCTTTCCCAGACTGAAGAGACAGAGCCGTGCATGTCGTGAGGAGCTGTGACTCACGGTGACAGCCTGTCTCTCACAAGCGCAGATATAAGCACACGTGGAGAGGACACACACAGAGCTGCACTACTCTGTGCCATACACCAAGGGTCTGCGGTTTACAAGGTTTTCCTTCTCATATCCTTCCACTTCAAAGGTGGTCTCTGGTCAGATTCCATTCCCAAAGTAAGCCTAGAGCTTACTTTGAAATTATTATAAGAATAAATTTCAGTTTTACTCTGGTGTCACCAAGATCAGGATTTTGCCTTGTATACACATCCAAAATTAAGACTGTCACATATGTGGCTATAAAGGCTCCTATGAAAGCAGCACTGATAATGCAAATCTCTAGTACAACAAGCAGACAGGCCATTAGTACTTCTGCAGTCTGCATAAAAGCTCCTCTGTCACCTTTCCTTTAGAGATGAGGCCAGAAAAGTGTCTGGAAAAATCCTCAAACCATGCCTTCTCTACGTGCTGGTGATCCCTAGTTGCAACAATATTCCTGAGGGCTTTAATGGGCACACATAGAAAAACCTCAAAAAGGTTCTTGCTTAATTCACAGAAACTGTCAGCCTGTTGCTAGAGAGATACAGGTTTTTCAACAATGACTTCTCCTCTCCCTCAGGAACACAGGATAAATGAGCACCACTAAAACATATCTCCACTAGACAACTCTTTTTGTGAATGTGGGCTGCCATGCTCACAGGAAAGAGAGCCAGCAAACCTTGGGCTGGCACAGCAAACTCCAGCCACTGTCCCTGGGGTAACCCAGGGTAGAGGAATAAACCCCCCGAGGGAATATGAAGGAAAGAAACACTTTTTCTTGTTCCTCTTCCCCCCTTCCTCCCTGTTTGAATGCAGTTGGTCAATATAGAAAACTATCTGTGCTTTCTCTCAAACCCATTTGCACCCAGACTGATAGACTCCATGCTCTTCTGCATGGAATAGAAGGCCAAGGGCTCCTCTTCCTCACTGGTCTACTAAGAGGCCCCATTACAGAAAGCAACAGCTACGTCTGCTTTACAGCCAAGAGCGAGGGCTGGAAGCAGCTGCACATCCTGAAAAGGTGAACACATCCCAGGAGATTTGGCACTAAGCTGATGGTCAGCAAAACTAGTTAGAGCCTGAGGCATTACAGTTTGATTAACCATGCACACCTTTGTTAAAGGATTAGGAGGACTCTATCACTGTGATGTTTGAATTCTAATTGAAAACCAGTCCCTCCCACATATGTTACTGGTCTGGGATCTGCGAGTAGAGGGAGGGGGGTGTCTATAACATCTGCTTTGGGGCAACAAGGGGGTTCACAGCTCCAAAGAACCATGTTTACCTCCCATCACACAACAGCCCAGAAAACATCACGGAATTGTACAAAACCGATGGACACAGTGGGGACCTGTGGGGTTGGAATTTCAATCAACAATGCAGAGCCCATTTAGAAATCTGTCTGCTGTATCTGAATGTCAACAAACACTCAGGAAATTTCATCTCTGCATCACTTTGCAAAATAGGAAAAATGCTTCATGAACAGCAATATAGTCCCGTGTATACAGCTGCCAGCAGATGCCCTCTGGGGTGATTCTTGTAATTCGCTGTTTCTCTCAGCAAGATATCATTTATCATGAAGATTATCATCAATATATGAGCTGAGGATGAACTGTTAAGAAGGTCTATTATCCTCAACCCTGAAGCACAGAGGAGTTCTGTTTTCAGTATTCTTTGGGCACCTAACTCTGCTACATTGCACAGGGATCTGTGGTCAGGAGAGGGGTGAGCAGTTTGGATTAACAGACTCCTGTGCTATACACTGTCCATGGAGGGAAGTAGTCCCAATACCTAACTCTGAGCCACTGGATCTCTAAATGGCCAAGAGTTCCATTCCTGAGCATTCTATCTCAGTGTTAGTATTACAGTGCAGTGCTGGCATAAGGAATGCAACAAGATGTCTCTGAATGGCTATAACGCCATCTATGTGATCCTGCAGCTAAAGACCACTAATCATGATGCTGGATGTTGTTCAAGTCCCCCTCAAATATGTATCTATAGACTCTTCCTCAAAGGAATTACTGTCTTGGAGAAAAGTTAATGTCAGTGGGTAAAGATAGGTGGGGACCATGAGAAGAGACAATCTCGACTGGTTTTATAGAGTTGGAACATATCAACAGCTTAACTAGTGTTAACCAGCTCATTACAGAGGTGACAACCCTTCAGCCCGTTCTTCCTAATCACCTGGGCACATCCCCCACACGTGATTGTCAAACAGAGCTCCAGCCTAACGCCTGAGGACAATGGCAGTACAAGGGGATGTGTTTTAGCTCACACATTTGCTTCTGTTCTCCCTGAATGCCTCTTCCTAACATTTAAGATCATTTGAGTATGAAAGCTTCCCAGTGAAAAGAGCTGAAGACTGCAACATTTATTTCTCTCTGTAAGGACAAAAGGAGGATCGAGTCCAAACTGTTTCTCCTCAAATCATGGATCAATCGAGCAGCTCTGGTGATGTCACTATCCCTGGCACTGAGACCTAATTTAAAATTACCTCAAATCTGAAAGATTGATTTTCACCATCAGCATTTAATGTCTGCTGTGTCTTTTCTTTTCCCAGCAGAGAAGCAAAAAAGAAAGGAGGAAAGAGAGAGAGGGAGAAGGAGATGGTTCAGATTCAACTGCAATTTAGCATTCATTTGCATTTTTAAATTAGTTAAGCTATGGACCGTTGCAAAGCAATGACAGAGAATTTTTGTAATAATTAGTCTGTTGGGAGCATAGAAAAGTCTGTACAGGCAGGTTGCACCAAAAGAGGAAGCAATATCCAAATGCTCAAAGTGGGATTTGCAAAATTTACTCTCTCTCATATGGGGCCAGATTCAGCTCAGCAGACACAGAGAGCTACAGCTCAGACAACTTCATCTGCACCAGACGCTGACTACAGTCAGTGATGGAAAGGGATGTTTTCAGACTACGATTCATCTTATCCGAAGTAAAAATCTAAATCAGGCCAGATGATTAGACACCTGAAGTGACATGAGACCAATCTCATCAGTGTTGTTTACAGTATAATCTTAAATTCTTCAGCCTCTTCGATTGTGTCAGTGGGACCACACATCTGACCCGTTCTCTCTTCCTGCTGCAGTTCCTCCCATGATTCTCTTAGTGCCTGTAATGAGATCTATCCCCCTCCTAAATTCAGTGGAAAGTCATTGTTACTTCAAATATGACAGAAAACGCTCAGGGAAGGAGGAAGTGGAGGATCCCTCAGCTCATATAAGGGGATACAACAGCACTTCACTGCACAGTGGTGGTTGCTGCATATTCAGCAACCTGATTTGAACTCACTGATTTTGCAATGCAATGCCTGTTGTTTGAGATGGGTGAATACTGTAATGTCTCCTTTTTTGGATGGCAGAACATGGCAGCACTAATGCTCGCTTTGCTCAGTAAAGGGAAGAGACCACTCGTGACTAAGCATGACTTTAGAAACACTGCACATTGGACCATCCTGAGAGCAACTGTCCATCACCCACAGATGCTCTGTCTCACATCATTTTGTTGTCCTTTGCTTGCCTTGCTCCAAAAGCTGGCATCTGTTTCTCAGTGTGATTGCCGCTTTTTGCTTAAGTTTTCCCTCTGGGTGAACTGAAGCACAAGGAACATTCAGCGAATTTCCTGAAATCCTTCACCTGATCTGAAACAGCAACCCCCAGCGCAATTTTGTTTATCCATCACTTCTTTGTCCATAAATGTGAACACATTCTGCTCCAAAGCAGCAACAGCCTAGTCCCAGCAGCTCACCATCAGGAATCAGTCAATGCAATGTACCTGCCAGGGTGATGTAACATTCTGGGTATGGATGAAAAGTGAAATGATAAGAAGAGTGGAAACTTTCTCTGACCCCTACATCAGCTAAAATATGTCTGACATTTCATTACAAATAGCATTTGCATCTGCCTGTATTCATCAGACATAAAGAAAACTGAACTCAAAATCACCAATTACGTAAAACACAAACACTCGGAAGTTAGACATTATTAATAATGAACTGGTTGCCCTAAAACAAGTTGCCCAGAGAAGCTGTGGATGCCCCATCCCTGGAAGAGTACAAGGCCAGGTTAAATGGGGCTTTGAGAAACCTTGTCTAGTGGGGTTGGACTGAGAGGAGCTTTAAGGTCTCTTCCAACCCAAACCATTCAGTGATGCAGTACACATTAATGACTGGGATCAACAATTCAAAGACTATATATACTCAACTGCTGTTTGGACCTGTGTTACAGAAAATTGCATGAACTATCCAGAGAAATCAGAAAGGGCCAACAGGCTGAGGGCTGTGCCATGGAATGGTTTACTTTCTTTCAAGCATAGTATGGGATTACAGAGCATCAATATTTTACAGACACTTAATCTATAATGGTGTGCCACATGGGTATATAAGAAACAGCCATTTTTAAAAAGTTTTACTTTGTGTCTCCTTTCAAAGACGTACCTGTGACTTCAAAATCATTCTACCTGCATCAAATGCATTAACTCTATGACCACAAAAGAGACTAAATAGACCACAAAATTCTGACTAAAGTGAGTGCAACTGGATTTCTCTGAAGGAACCCAAACCTTTATGGTTTTATTACCATGTCACTCTGAGTTTTCAGAGGTATCAATCACAAAGGTACATTTTGTTTCAGCATGGACTTAAGTGACTTGATCCAACCTATCTCTTTTGAGGAGAGAAGAGCAAGAAGAACATGAAAACTAAAATAAAATGGTTCTACTTATACTATGGATACCAAGAGCAAAATATGTCCTGTTTCTCGTTTGTTAATCACTTGTTCAATTTTTGGGACTGGCATTTCTGGAGTGCAGAAGGACCCATATCCAGTGCCCTCTGATGTGTCCTTAGACCTTCACCCCTTGAGGCATAGTTGTCTATAATGATATTTTCTGGATATTTCCATATGTGTAAACAGCAGTTTAGTTACCCCGGGGTCCCATAAAGTATTTTCCATAAAAATAAGATCCCCTAAAACCTATACCTTTAGACAACTCCCCATTCTGACACAGCCAGTGTCTATTTTACAAAATAAAGGCTTGAGTGCTCATTCTCCTGAGTTTCGCTGTGTTATCTGTGATTGTCTTGGAAATCCAGCTCACCCTGAGGCCCGCTATTAACATCTTTCAGCATAACAAAAGCCTTTATTGTCCCACTATTTCACATGCATTCTGTCAAGACACACAGATGAATGAGTTACCAGGGGGTAAGTTTGGGTATAAATTTACAAGGCCTCCACTCCATCATAATTGTCTGTATTCATATTCTCATTCTGCATGCTCATCCAGATGTACTTGGAAGTGATTTGTCCTCAGGAAAAAAAAAGGGGTTGGTTGTTTTGCATCTGCTCTGTAGAAACAAAGAAAAGGATGTCCTGGGGCTTCTTGTGGAGAAGCTGACATCCTGGGAGGTCACCCAGTAACCCTCCCTGCTTCTTCCTTCCTTCTGTGGTATCCATCGTGCTTATTCCACATTATTAAAAAACTGCTTAGTGAAAATATGAAAACAGCTATTTAGCGTGAAAGACAATTTTCATCCAAGTAGCTGAAGTGTTTCAGTCGGAAGGAGACATATTAGCAGGGAGAAAATACTAAATGGGGTTTTCTACGCTAAAATTCTTGACACTCTGCACGTATGAGCAACCATCTATAAAGGACGTGCACTTTACAGCAACATAAGACACTTCTTCAAGCCCAGCTATAATATTTCTCCAGAGACACAACCCAAGAACATTTGACTGTTTGTATTTTCACATGTGCCTCAAAGCTTTTGTTAGCATGACTATGATGGCTAGTGGGCATAATTTGCTCACATCCCCAGCTGACAGGCAGGACAGTAAAATCTCATAGCTTATACATGCTCTATGATTCTTTTTATTATTTAGGGGATTAACTAAGAATCCGGTAATGCTTCCAATGACTGTTGTGCTCTCACTGAAGCAGCGAATAATTGAAAACACTAAATACTCATCATAACCAGTAAATGGCAATACAATAATAGGCAGGCAAATATTACAGAACTTATCACCCGGCTGAGGAAAGCCAGATACAATAAGGATCATCTTCAGAGAAATACGCCATGAAGGGCATTCATCTCTCTGAAGGAGTTCAATGCACCCTTTTAACCCATGGTGCTATTTCATCCTGAATGAGAACAAAGCTAAAAAACCTCCCTAAGTTCAGCTTACACACATGTACTGACTCAGTGCTTCTCTGTTATGTGAGTACACTGACTTCAGTCATCCTCAGCTCACACCAGTAACGTTGCTAATTTTATTCTTTCTGACTACTTACCCATTCCACCAATGCTGGAATCACTCCGTAATTGTGAGTGCCATATGGTGTCCTAATTATTGCAGTGCTTGTTGTATTGATGTGTTAGATAATCAAAACGTAGGGAGAGAAGAAACAAGGAGAGTCAGGCATTTTGAGGAAGAGGCTTGCTCAATGAACACCACTTACTACAAAGAACTCCGGGGTGCCAAGAGACACATCCAGGAAATGAAAAAGCCTGGGCATGAGAACACCAAAACCATCATCTGCCTGGGGTCTTATAACACTACTGTAGAAATGTGACTGGGACTGGATTTTGTTTCTCTTTTAGCTTCAATCTCCCTGTGGCTAGAGAACATGATTGTAGTTTATAGGAATAGGAAAGTATTGTTATTCTAATTTGTAAAAAAATGGAGGAGGGGTAGATAAAAGGATGATACAAAGCACCTGGACTGGATTCCCCTTCTGGCTTATATTGACATAAATAACTTGCAAGAGTGGGAAAGTCCATATTAACAAGAGAATTAAAACATACTAATGAATTTGCATGGTTAAAGTGATGCAAGACTTAAGAGGTATAATCACAAAACAGTTTCCCTAGAATTTCCTCTTTCACATTCATTATCTCTCTTGGTCAAACCTGCTCCCTTGTTCAGATTTCACCAATAAAAAACGACTCAACTAAAGGCTTTAGAGTAACTGGGGGTTTGTACCATTGTAGAAGATAACAGGTTTTGCTCTAAAAGCTAATATGCCTTTTTCACAGTGGTTCTATAATTGATGTTCAAGGGCAGATTGGACAAGCAGCTACAGGAGGAACCCAGTACAGCTTACTGAGAATCACATTAATCTTAGGAAATCCTGAGCTGACTATATGCAAAGAGTAGGAATATTATGGAGGAAGATTAAACATGCTTGCCCTATTCTTATTCTTCACCAGGTGTGTCTACTTCTGGCCCCTGCTAAAGACCCATTACTGATGCTGTCAACCTACTCTGAAGGCCCAGTGACTAATAACTTCCAGATTCAGCTGCACCATGTACATCTATACATTCCAAGTCTGATGAGAAAACAGAAGATGGTGAAGATTATTCGTCAGAAAGGAGCTCCCTGCATTCCTGCTAATGCTCTGAGCAGTAAACAGAGACAAAATGCTACAGAAATTCAGACCTGGCCCTTGGCAGAAGGATTCTCAAAGTTTTTTTCACAAACTGGATGTGGTTTACAAGATGGACGGAGCAAATCCCAGTGTGCCAAGTTCAGACACTTTATAGCAGAATGAGAATGTGTTCCTACAGGAGTAAAACACCTAATTGACCCATAATCTATCAGTGAAACAACAGAGAATAAAATTTCCCAGTATAATTGGGTTATAAATCATTCCTTTGATACCAGGACCTAGCAATTTATTTTGAGTATCTGAGTGTTTATTCTGAGGAAATACAGTGGTTTAGCTATATTTAAACTCTTTGGATGGTGCTTAAAGGGGAAAATGACAACTGTGCACAGTGATTTATTTCTCCACTTTGCTTGGACTGTAAAGGTGTGAAGACAGAGCTTTTAAAAGCAATCCTTCCAGGGGCCCACAGGCACTGTGCAAGTGCTGTCCTCCCTCCTGGCTCAGCTTTTTGTGATTCCACTCAGAACAGCTGGTGATGGGCAGTCTCCTTCATCCTCTCCATGACTCCTGTCACAGTGTGCTGGCTTTTCACTGCTCTTTGGAGACCATTTTCCCTCAGTAGTTTACCAGAGAGTCAGTGCCTCACACAGGGAGCCCACACAATAACAAATTCCCTCACACACGTATATACTGTTTCTCAGGTCATGTACAGTCCCTGTCCTTTACATTCATGACTCCTCTACACTACATGAACATTGGCAGATGTGTTTAGCTGCACAATGGACACAGGGCATGGTCAGGGCCAGGTGGGATGGTCACTCCCCTAGTGCTTGTGAGGCACAGCCTTTACTTCTTAGCAAAAGGAGCAGAAATAGTTTCTCGATGCAGTTTCTGGAGGTGCTAATTCTCAAAATTAGCAGCAGGACTGGTGTGAGATGAAGACAAGACCTGAACTGAGGCTGAGGTCAATAACCATGTGCAAAAATATTTGATGACAGTTTTGTTTAAGTTGAGGTTTAGCACATAAAAGAAAAAAACATACTCCCATCCTCCACGGAAGGAATATGAGCCACCTGCCAACCCTTTCCCACAAGCACATGGCCAGGACAGAGAACATGACTGGCAATTTCCTTTTCCTGACACTTATTTCCACATTCATCCCTCCAGGAAGCAGTAGCAGGGCCATCACTGGAGTTCTGCAGCTGTTCATGTCTCACTCTGTGCCAGAACAGTGACCTCGGTGACAGCAGACAGGAAGCAATACAGTAAAATCCTCCCTGTGCCATGGATTTACAAGGACAAACCTCTTACATGGCTGGCTTTTCATTAGCAGAATTACACAAAGAGAATAGCTGAGGTTCAGGAAGCACCATATCCAAAGCAGATAGAGATGCTCCTAACATACAATGGGGCACTAAAGTCCATTAAAAGGGAAAAAGAGAGAAAGGTAAAATTTTTCACCATGCTGTTCTGTTATCAAAGGAAATCTAGAAGCACTGGGCTCTAATTGCACATTTGGTCATGGAAAGGCAACTCTAGGGAAAAGAAGAAGCAAGAATTAGAGCTCTTTCTAACTAAGATCATGGAGAACTGGTGAGTAGCAAGGATCTTTATGACAAGATTAATCAGAACTTATTAATCATTACTGCCCAGTTTGGACAGGGCTGTCTAGAACTGTATTTTTAAAGCATATAGTCCTGATGGCATATCTCTTCTGATTAGCCCTTCAAAAGAATACTCCTGTAAGTTGGAGCTGCAGCATCTCTGCTGCAGAATTCTGATGACATAATAGGTCATTATAAATAGATGATTTGTGCAAGTGAAAGAAGTCCAGCTATTTAGGCCAGGTCAGAGCAACAAGTTACTATGCCATCTCTAACATAATATTTACTCTCAGGTAGGTCAGAGATCCTCTTAAAATGCAAAAGCACTTTGTAATTGCAATTTGCAAAACAATGAGAGAAATATGCACAACATGGTTTTCTGATAAAGCAGAATTTGGTCAGAGTAGGACATTGTTTAAAGGTTTACCGTGGGGAAACCAGCTGTTTTCCAAAGTACCACTAAATGACAAAAGAAGATACATTTACACACAATACAAGAAGGGCCAAGAATAAAACTTGGAAACATTTTACATGTAAATAACAGTACAAATACAAGAAATCTGTAGGTCTGCAGATAGTATAACAATCCTAGAGAGATATTAACCACTATATATGTCACTTTGTCAGGATGGGAAAGCTTCAGGAGGAGAATATGAGACAGCCAATATTTTATCCTTTATCAGTACAAAAACTAAAGATGCTGATATTCAGTACTTGCTTTTTCATCCATTATTTCCTGTGACTTTTTCCTCCTACTATTGCAAACAGCAACTGCTTTTTGCAACATTGTGAATGATGTTTAATACTTAGATGAAATGAGAGCTGGGGCATAGAAGTATTAAATGTAGAGATGACACTGTTTTAACAGGCTGTCGGTCTTTGCTACAAGCATGCTTTCAAAAATTAGACCAACAAAATCCATCAGGAGAACAGCAGCTTTGCCAGCAGCTGTTAGAAAGGGAATAGAGAATAAGTCAAAACCAAAAACTTCTGCTAGGATTAGACTAATTTATAGATGGTGGAAAATCAAGAGTCCACATGCAACCACTCCCAATATCTTTAATCAGATTGGGAAGGTGAGCAGAGAGCAAGCCACTGGGACTTGCCACCCTGGTTCTGAGAGCAAGGAGCTAGCAACTCAAAAGTCAGAAGAAAAACGGTGTGTGTAGCTAGGGAGGAGAAGACAGTCAAGTAAAAGGAGCAACAGTGACCTGAGCCAAAATAAGCAGAACCACTTTCCTGAAGGGCCCTTTGTTCCAACACTATATATGAGTTCTGATCACATCAGCCCTTTCTCCAGGAGAGACAATCCCTTGAATAGCACCGGTAAATTAGTCCAGTCTGCAGTTGTGATTAGTGTTGGGTAGAAAGCTGTAAGGGAGAGAAAACATTAATGCAATTCTGGCAAATTATACACTGAGGAGAATAGGGAAGACAAACAAGAAGTCTCTGAACCCGCAGTTGTCAACACAAAATGCAAAAGACTGATAAGCTTGTTTTCTTAATGTGGGACTGTAGCATGGTGAGCACAGGGAATGGGAGTGATTCTTATAGCAGCTGCTTGCAGGGAGTCACAGTGGTCACCTCAAACATACATGTGAAGCCAAAGTCACAGGAATCCAGCACTTGGGCTTGTTTTCTCATTTTTCACCTGCAGTGAAGCCTGTGTTGGCAGCCACATGGGAAGAGCCAATTATATTTCTGTCAATGGCTGCAGCATTCAATGTGAAATCCTGTATCCCCGCTGTACCTCATCTCAAGGACTCAAAAACCATGTCAGGGAGTTTGAGGCTGAGCACACTGAGGAAAACCTGAGTGCTCCGAGTCACAGGAGGAGACTAACACCTTATGGACCTATTTCAAGGGCTGGAAAATCCACAACCTGTTTTATTCTCTCAGTTTGTTCACCCGAGCACAATTTGTCCCTCTGCACTGTGCAGGAGAACACACGCACACATCAGGACTGCAGCTGCAGTGGAGCTGAGCATCAGTGCAGGCAGGAACAGGGGCTGATCCAAACCACCAGCTTTGAGACCTGCTGTTACAAGGCACAGCTCTGGGAGGGAAACGAGAGACTGTAGAGGTTTTTTGCTGTTCCTGATGAAATGAAGTGTTACTGCCCACTGAGACTCTCCCTGTGTTCTGCTGTTCAAATACTATTATTACTCCACCCTCAGCAGTGCTTTTGTGCCAGTCTCAGCCCAGGGACAGCTTTGCCTGTTTTATCTGATCTTGCATTGCCACACAACCCACAGGAATTGCTCCAGCCAGACCTCAACAGACCATATAGCACAGACCAGAACTACAAAAAAACCACTGCATTCCCCACCTCGGAGCACGGGGAAAGTCTTGAGGGAAGAGATGCTGCAACTTGTTTTCTAATTTGGTTCTTTTCACACTTTCCAGTCACTCACTCCAAGCTCCATAAATACCAGCAGGGTCAAAACATTGTCCTCAGGAGTTGGAACAGAGGCCTGGATAAGTGAGGGTCAATACAAAGTACTTTCTGTGGAAGGAACTGCCTCCAGTACAATCTTTTGCTCATTCAATCTTCTTTCTCCTTCAAGCAAAATCTGCCAGAACTTACTATTTCCAATTTTTTCTACTTCCCCTTCTTCTTTATTTCATTTTGTCCCAGCCTCCCCTCACAGAAGTGATTCCCTGGGGAAATTCATGTCCCTTGTACTTTTTACTCTGTGTGCATAATAGAACATTATCTGCATAATTTATCTTACACCACGTGTTGTCTTCCTTCTGGCTAAGTGTTTATCTAAAATAAATATATATTGTCATTGTGTACACTGAGAAAAAGAGCCAACAAGCCTGTCCTGTGTGAGAATTTTAAAACATCCAAAACCTGAACCACCAAGAATGTGTTAGCTCAGTCTCTTAGGTCAAATGTAACTGTAAAGTTGATCCTTCTCCTGCCTCTCTCTGTATTTTTCAGTGTTCCATTCTTTGTGTAGATCTAATTAACTACCTACAAGGATGAATCCAGAAAAAATTTGGAATTTGAACACATCCCACAGAGCAAGGAATTTCAATGAGAGAAGACCAAAAAAAAAAACTCTTCCTTTATCACCTTTTATCACAGCTCTGCAGAGCAGAGTATGAAACAGCAGCTGATCTTGGGCACTGGGAAGGGTGGGAATATTGGTCATGGACTATTTGTCATAATATCCAGACCACATGTGGCAGAGATGTTGCTTCCTTACTTGCTTTCAAGGACCACAGCTGCCAATCAGTACAACTCACAGCTCACAGTATGAAGGGGAGCTGACAAAGCACTTGACCATGTTTTGAAGTTAAATGTGCTGAGTCTGTTATGGTCCTGTCAACACAATCTTCATCCAGCTTCTCCTACACTCTCTTGAGCATGGGGACAGCACAGTCCTTTGCTGATGCTACTGGGATTTCCAGGTGTTTATAGCTATGAGAAAGAAAATTTGCCATAAAAACATAACAAAATATTGAAGCCTGAGGTTTGCATAGCAAATTTGAATCACAGTATATTAGGGTGAAAACATGTCCTGAATACTGGGGGAATAGTTATTTTACCATGTGATTACATTTATACAAGTGCCATTTCTAGAGTCAGTTCAGGTTCCTAAGCATAGGTGTTTGGTACCACTTCAGATAATCGAGGGTATCCCACCTAACTTCTGAAAGTGTTGGGTCTCCAGAAAGCCCAGTGTGGATGTCTCAGATACTTTTGGGCATCCATAGCAACATTAAAAGTAAATCTCTCTCCAGATTCAGACCTGACTTTGTGATGGCCATGGTTGCATTGAGTGAATCTCAGACCATGGGGCATTTTTTTTGAGGGTATACACAGCAGCAGATTTGTGCCAAAGGAAGAGACCCTGACTAGGAACAGGGCTGAAAACCCTCCAGATGCTTTGCTGTCCCACCCACAGCATGCCTGTTTATGTATTCCATAGTCTCCCCTTTCTGATTTCCTTAGACCAATTTAGTTTTCGTAGGGGAAGAACCTGAGTAAGGCGACAAGAAGTTTGCTTCACTAAGTAACTCAATATTAATTCCCTGATGTGTTGTCACAAGACTAATGGCCTACTTTAAAGAGCATCCCTATCAGAAGGTGCTTTTTTAAAAGGGTTCCCACAGAGCAATGAGAGGCAGCCCTTGCATCTAAAAATTACAATGTGGGAGGAGAGAACTCAATCTGAACACATTGAACTCGGATTTTATTGAAGACCTTTAGATCTAGGAATATGTCACCTGTTGGAGTCAGCTGCAAAGTCCACAAATTTGAAAAATAGTCTCTCTCCCTTCTTAATAGTAATGCTCCGCTGTGAAATTTTATGTTTTAGCAGAAAAGCTCAATGCAGACTCAAAGGCTGTGGAAAACTGATCTATTTTCACTACAGGGACTTTGATAATCTCTAAACCTTTGAAGCTTCAACCCCAGGGAAGTGACACAGAGACATTGAGGAGGATTTTCACGTGGCCACAATGGGAAGGGGAAAAAACAAGGAAGGTTTAACCCAAAACACACCAAAACTTTTCAAAGCTTCCCATCTCCTCTCAACATCAGCTGCTCCTCACAAACCTTCCTTAGAAGTCAAAGGCCACAGTTTGGGATTTCCTTGGAGGAAAGATTTTCCTCTCTCCTTGTTTTACCATATGCACCATTCTCCCTTCATAACAGAAGTTTCTATCTTATGTGCTCATCTGAGCCAAGAAGACAGTATGAAACAGGATCCTCTGCCATCAGGGCCACTGTCAGGACTCACCCTTGGATTGCTCTTTCTCATTGTTTCTGTGGGTGTCTCGCCATCATGTTTATGTCAGTCTCAGAGTGGCATCCAACACAGGTGTCCTTCAGGCAGGTGAAATCACCCTGACCTTTCTTATTTCATTTTCTCTGTGTTTGGGCAACAATCTGTTATGAGTAATGGGAAGAAGTTGGCCCTATGCTGTATCAGCACAGAACTAATTCTGCTAGCCTGGCTTTCCTTCAAAGCACATGGAAGGGTCTCCAAAACAAAGTTACAATAGGAAAAGGTGAGAAAAGTGATCAGCTGGCTCCCTTTTGCTCAACTGGAAGCACATATCCAATATCACCCACCTTCTTGTCTCTTAGGGGACAAAATTCCACAATTCCACCTCCAAAGACTCTAATTTCAAAGTCAGGATCTGTGAGACTCGGCAAATACAGTGCAATGCTGATTCCTTGGGAACAGCTACCAGTACCCACTCAAATGTCAACACTCAAAGCAAAGACTGATGTAGGTATGGTCACCTTAGCAGCACTAGGTGTCCTAGAGATTTAATGATTTGAAGAAAGAAACCAAGTTGTAATAAAACTTAATAGCATCACCCGAAAGACAACAGATAAGTCGCCACAAGAAAAAAATAATTTCCCACCAATTTCTGTCTTTGTTAAAATTATCTTTGTACAAGTGTATAGTGAGAATGGGAATGTGGCATGAGTTGTAACTGATGGTAATTGATTTCTCTCCCTCAGCTTGTATCAGTGAAACCTCAGCTTCATTCAGTTCTGTGCACCGGACCTCGAAAAGAAAAAAAAAAGAGAGAGAGAGGAGTGGAACAATTGCAGAAATTCCAGAGACAAATGTGAATGGAAAAGATCAAAGATGGTGATCAATGAGCAAGCTGGTGGTTCATGCAGAGAAGAGAAAAATGCTGGTGAGAGCATGGAAGCCACCAATTGTTTAAAGGTTGTTGGCAAGAGAAAGGAAATAATCTGTTTGCCACAGCCAGGTGGTGAGCACAAGAAATAATGGGCTTAAGTGACAGCAAGAGATATGAGGGTTAGACATCAGGTAAAGCTTCTTAATGGTGAGGGGAGTAGGGGACCAGAGTAGATTGCCCAGGGCATGGTAGAATCTCTCTGTTGGAGGCTTTCAAAGAACAAACATCCATCAGAAACTATATAGATAGATAGCTGATCCTTGCTAAAGGGGAAGGAAAATGGATAAAGAAACTTCTTAAAACCCATTCTCCCCGTTGTTTTTTTTTTTTCTCTGATCCTATAAAGCTGCTAAGGAGATCCCAGCCCACACAAAATCCCAAGGATGTGGTCAAAGACAGCTACAGCAAAGCCTCCTGCAGTGAAATTGCAGAGTCCTTATAAATGTCTAAACAAGCCAGAGGGCTGCCCAGAAATATCCACAGTGTGTTACACCAAGGTGACAAGTGAACCTCTGCCAGTTTATTTTGCATGATGTTCAAACCACAGACTAACTTTCAGTAATACAATTAGCTTCACTGATACCTCCAACTACCTGTCTGGTGAAGGTGGAGGGTGTCCTTGCTGATTCAGAATCTAACCACAGCACCCTGGCCTGGGCCACTGAAGTAGGCTCCACTGTCAACATATAACTTTGCAGTAGGGAAGTTTTTATATCCTGGAGTAGCTTCATAACCAAACACACGAGGGCATGGTCCTGCCAGTATCAGATAAGGGCCCTAAATGAGAAAGGCAACACTCCCAGGGTCCAGTGCCTGTGCCCCTTTGATTATTGCAGGATAAATATGTTATTGTTTGTCAGACTGATCTTTCTCAGTCTGTTTCTTCATATCAGTGGTAGAGATAGGAGCTCTCTGGGGCCCTTTGAATGTGATTATCTTCCTTTCTTTGTGTGGGAAGAGATTCACTTTCATTCAAGGTGCTGTTGTCTTCCTTAGCCACTTTTATCTGTATGATGAGGAATATGGACTCCACCATGAGTTGTATCAAGCACATCTTGAGGGTAACTTCTTGCAAATTCATGCTGCCACCTGTGAAGGGGAAGCAAGGTTTATCTGCTTGCCAGAAGAAGGAGGTCCCTAGGGAGTACTGCATTTTGTTTCTCTGACCAATCACTCTGTCATAGCTCGGTTTGCCCACTTACACTGGCACAAGCATTTTGCTACTTTGCAAAGGGCACTTAGGACCTGAAAGCCAATCCGTGTTCACGTCAGGGTTCCAGAAAAGTCTGATTATGTTCCTTTGCAATCAAGATGTTTTCCTCATGCCTGCTAGGGAATTCTCCTCTGCCATAAAGTACTAAGTGCCATTTTTTTTTCACAAGTGTTTCCTTGGAACTTGTCCTGTAAGAAGCCAGGACCTGCCATGCACCCTGAAGTGCTCAAGAGAGCTGTGCTGTGGAAGCAGGAGAGCTGGTGATCCAAGTTTCACTATTCAGCAGATGAAAGGAAATATTGCACAGGGAAGTACCAGGAAGCCAATGGCTCTTAATATGATATGAGTCTTGGGGCTGTCCTGTGCAGGGCCAGGAGTTGGATTTCGGTGATCCATGTGGGTCCCTTGCAACTCAGGATATTCTGTGATTTACATAGCTGCGTATTTATCTCCCAGACAAATTCAACAGGACTCTATTTAAGGTTATAGACTTGTCCCACTAATATTGGAATGAAACCTTCGCCTTTTTACTTCATTAAAAGCCTCAGGCAAGAGAGATCAAGTTTAACCTTATCATCATCCTGTTTCAAACAGCATGTAGTAATGCTGAACAAGATTGAAGGAGAGGTATTTATTTAGTGTATTTATTTGTGTGGTATCATCAAATTTGACATCCAAAGATTGAAATCCTACTCGTCACAGTACTGTGCACACATTGGTTAATACAGATTTTGCACTAGGAGAAGAAACACAATGAGATATGCTAGATGGTGAAAACAAATATTATCATGTGCAAAGCAGCGAGGCAAGGAATGAGACAGAATGAGAGACAGAAAAGAAGAGAGAAATTAATGATATAATCCAAGGTGACTCAGGAAACCCATGTCACAGCAGGGAACTGAACTCACATCTGTTCTGTTCCAGCTCAGCACCTTTTCTACAAGCAGCCTCCCTCAACATGCTTTGTTTGTGGTCACAATCCCAACAAGGGAGAAGAAGAAACAAGGAAATACTGCAGGAATTTTAACCCCGCTATTGAGTACTTTTCATGGTGTCCAGGCAGTTAAGTTTAGTCTTCAATAATGTATGACAGAAAGCAATTTAAACCAGGAGAGGCAGGAGCAGGGCAGGGGAGGTAGAGGTGAGTGTTGAAGAGCACAAGCCAAAGGAGACGATATTGTAAGGAAAAAAAAAAGCTGTGAGCCATAATAACAGCTTTTCTTAACAGAACTTAAATAGGTTAGAGTGACCTCTGAGAGGTGCCAGAATTTTAACAGCCAAATTTTAATGTGAAGGATTATGGATATTTCTGTATAAATTGCCCTTGTTTTACATAGACCGTTTTGCTGAGCACAGTGTTAATTTTGCAGCTCCGCTGGAGCAGCAGCTTATAAGAAGATAAACAGAAAATGATGCCTTTAGCAGCTGACAGATACCTTGGCTAAGAGGGACCATAAAGCGATTTACATGAAGGGTGCACCAGCTTTCCAGCAGTGCTGCTCTGAGTGGGATGGGGGAAGGTGGCAAGAGATGGGAAAGGACATACTGTTTTCACTCTGATCTTCACTCTGAAAGCCAAAGTTAAGACTCCCCCAAGCCTGTGTCAGGACATGCACTGTCTCCAGCTGTGCCTAGGCCAGTTCTGCATTGAGGGATGTTCCCACTTCTTGAGGGACAGCAGACGAGACAGGAATAGAAAATTGGAGCCAAAAGCAACAGTGACTTCCCAAAGCACCATCCTCAAAACGTCTGTAGCCATATCTCAACGGATGTAAGATACAGGCTGCATCACCTCTGGCAGAGGGGGTAATGAGCAAGCAGGGCAGCTGCTTTAGCCCAAGCACTGGGAAGTGAAGAGAGAGGAAGGAAGAGGTGATCATTTGTGCCTCATGGGGTACATGTTCCACTGCCTCTCTGGTCCAAGTCTTCCAGCCACAAACTCTTTTCTTGACTTGTCAGCTACACTTAGCCTAACTCTCAGGTATTAATGACCTAAAAATGGGGATATTTAAGAATTATCATAGCAAAATATTTTTAACTTTTAACAATCTCTTTTCCTCTCTTTATACTTGCCTCTCATTAGCTCTTTTTAAATGTGAGACAAGTGACTGGCATTCATTCCAATTAAAAGTAAATACTTTTTTTTCAAAGAAAAGTGCTATTACTGTGGTAGCCACACTTGAATAGCACCAATAGATTTTCCTGCCTCAAATGATAGAGCTGAACTCAGTGGCTCAGAGCAAGGTAATATTAGCTCAGGTACAACCCCTCAGAACTCCACCTGGCCACAGACATAAATTCCTGCCTCCATTACAGCTTTGCCAATACCATTTCCATGCTGGCTGCACAGCAGCTTTATTGTAGTATAACGCACATTCCACAGGAGTGTAGCAGGACTGACAGAATGGGGATAGGATGCCAGAAAATCCACATTATTTTTGCCTCCTAGGAGCTGCAAAAGGAGGTAGGAAAGAGAAGGGCAAAGACACCAAAGGCTCGGCTCTAGGCTGCTGCTGCAAGTGAGTGAAGAGAAAGGCAGACAGAAAAGTGCTGTACTCACTCATCCACTCTCAGTGTAGGAAAGTTTTCAGAGATATTTCCCACTAGTCTTTCACTTATTATGCATCAAGGGCAGAGCTGTCTCCATTTTATTGCACTCTGTCATTCAGAGCTGGGCTAATCATTGCTGCTGAGGATGGAGGCAGTCAGTTGGGAATTCATCTCTTCAAGTGTCCCTCATGTTGCTTATTCACATGCCACTGCCCTGACTCGAGCTGTCTGGTGACTTTGGAAAAACTAAGGATACAGATATCTAAAGGACACAGTGAAAAAAGACAGGTATATATGACAAAGAAACCAAAGGACAATTTTGACACACCCTGAGCTTGAGTTAAACTATCTAGAAGCAACCTTGGCTCTGATCTCCCCAGCACAGCTTTAGTAACAACTTGTAATGACCTCTGGGCAGAAATTGCCAAGCCCAGGAGATGACCCAGTGCCTCACAGCCCTGTGAGGACACAGCAGGTGGGTTGGAGGCAGCAAAGCACCTTCACTTCCCTCAAGCCCAGTTCAGCAAGGTCTGCTCTCACCACTACAGCTGTTGTGAGTAGTCTGGGCATAAGTTTTAAATGTGGAACTTTTCAGACTGCTAGAAAGTAAGATGGGCTAGTGATGATGTCTTGGAAAAAGTTGGGTCTGGAGCAGCGACCTCAAGTAGCAATGTCAGAGGAGAGTCTGAGTCCATCATTCTCTCATCCTGACTTTTCCAGACAAAGAATAACACCTCTTTTTAATAATCTGCAGATCCATGCTTCCAAAGAATTAAGAGAAAGCAATAAGATGAGCTTCCCCAAGCTGAACAGCACACCTCAGTGTTTAATTCACAGGAGGGTGTTACAGTCACACAGAGTGCCAGTCACTTGAGGGAGGCAAAGAGCCACTCTGGGTTTCCCTGGATTTCATATGGTCGGCCTTCAAGAGAAGAAACCCATAAAAGCCTTATGGTCAGTGCAAGGTTTGGAGATACCTATTAGCTTCTGGATGGAAAAGAATGAATAATGAGATGAAAAAATATACAGGGAAATAGAAAATTTAACAGGACTTGAAAGGATACTATTTCAATAAGACTACCAAATATGAGAGAGCTGCCCAGCACAGCTTCAGACAATGTTTGCTGTAGACAATGGCAAGGGTTGGGAGAGTTTGCCTGAAAGGATCTAAACTCACTGTAACATTTGGTGAGGGAAAAGAAGGCTTTAGAACACAAAGGTCATTTCAATCAGCTCAGTGTGATCAAACACTCTAAACAGCACAGATGTTTTGAGCAGATGTGTCAAAGTTCTGCTCCAAAGTCAAAATATTGGGAATCAGAAAATACCAGTATGCTGTGCACTAGGGAAACCACAAGTAATTTCCTTGGTGACGGCTGTGATCAGGTCTGTGTCATGAACCCAAGAGAAAGTGGTAAAAAATGAACACAATTTCAAAAAGGATTATAAGAATAACAGAGATTTTTCTCCATGGAGAAAAGCTACAAAGATAAAGGCTACTGAAGAGAAATCAGAAAGATGAATGAGATGATACAACACAGACATGGTCATGAACTTAAAAAAAACATATTTGGCACTTTCATTTTTAACCTGACATTTGAGAAAGCAGTTTGGGACAATCTACACAACTAAAACAGAAATTTCTTAGAAGACTTAACAAAGAAAACACTTTTAAGTGTTTAAGCAAAAAATCACTGGAACTCTGAGCTGTGTGACACAACTGAAGCAACCAGCTATAGCCCACTGCAACCTAAAAAGGTTATTTAATATAAGTGGCACGCAATGTGATTTCTAGAATGAGGGCTACCAGAACATTTTTATTTTATTGGTTCATATTGCTTTTTCTTGGCAAGTTTCCATCCTCTCACTCCCATCCAACCAAAATGGATCTTGGTTTGTTAACTCGCAGCAACACAACAGGTCTCTGTGGAAAGTTTAACCTGAAAGAGCTGAGCCTCCTCTCAGCTGAGAGTTTTCCTGTGGAAATACCACTCAGGACTACAGAGGGAGCCTCTCTCTTGCCATTGAACAGTGTCACCATCTAAATTAGCTGACAAACACTGAGATTAGTTGAGAACATCCTGAGCTGTAAATAATCACAGAAAGAATAATGGAATTAAGAATAGTTTGGGGGTCAGAAGGGACCTTAAAGGTCATCTTGTTCCACTCTTTTGCCATGGGCAGGGGCACTTTCCACTAGACCAGGTTGATCCAAGCTCCATCCAAACTGGCCTTGAACACTTCCAGGGATAGGGAAGGTTCAGCTTATCATAATGTGAGAAGCGTAAAAGGACACGTGTGAATGCACATTAAAGGCACTTCATTCACCTGTTAATTTTGGATGTATCTACCTCTTTCTTAGGGGTCACAAATGAGAGCAATTTACCACAAACCTCCAGAGATTGCGCGGTAGCAAGGCAGAGGGAGGTAAATGTTTCAGCTCTCTGTAGAAATTTCTGGTCTGTTTATCATGGCAGTTTCAAAGCACTTATGTGAACCAAAAATAGTTTAGCAGTTCAATAGAGCAAGACAGCCACTGTATCCATGCTGGACTGGACATGTGTGTGTTAGCTGCATCACTGACCATAATAATGTCCTGAGGTGTAAGTGCAGTGTTCATTTATTCTTCCAGTTGACATTTCAGTGTAATTCTACATTAATAAAAGTAAAACTGAAATACCAGTACAGAATCCAGCTCAGTCTAATCCACTGAAGCTGAAGAAACACTATAAAAATCCTTTGGATACCGTGGGTTGGAGCTGGGTCAAACAGACCTGTGCATCCAAGGGGTAGCACCCAACTGCACTGCCCTCCCTGTTACTAGAGGCAGTCAGCCCTTGAGATGATGACAAATTGGTTTGGAAACACTCTGATGCACCTGGATGATTTTAGAAAAGTAGAGGCCTGGGGGATTCCCTTTTCAACCCAAATGGGAAATACACTTTTATAAAAACCAGTCATGCTACTTTTCTTTTGTTTTCACCACTGAGATGTCTTTGGTGACAATGAAAGTGAAACATGCACAGACCCTGGGAGAGCCAGTATTCCACAGGCAGGCAATAACCCAGCTTGTCTCCTGAGAGCTTAGTTAGTGGCTTCACTGCAGAATTTTAGCCAGTTTCCATCCTTTCTTTATTTAAATCTCTCCCCTCATTACCTGTGGATGGACTTGACCTTGGTTTAGGTCATCTTACAATCTCTTGGACAACCAAATAAACAGAGATATACTATAGCATTAAGAATTTTCTCCATGGCTGGTTAGGACTAGCAACTAGAGGGGGAAAAGCAAGTAAGTACTAAACCAGATGGTAAATTCTACATCTCACTCCTAGACACTCCAGAGAAACATCCATTTCTTAGCTCTCACAGATCACCTTGTCCCTCAAGCAAATATATCATTTTCTTTCCTAACAGAGGCATGAGTTACTTAAGGCCAGTACTGAAATCAATTCCAGCAACCCTGGGACTTCTAGTACAACTCTGACTGTATGACCAAGTTGTTATCCTAATACTCTGTCTAAATCAAGGAACAGCTCCTAAACTTTAAAGTTAAATATCCTTCTGCCCAGGTGATTCACAACCAAAGACCTTGTGCTGGACATTTCAGGGGTACTTCAAACTTTATGAAGAGTAAATAACATCTGTTAACATTTGAATTCATTGTCTCTTATTTAGCCATAAAAGACCAAAACACACTCCAATACAGAGCTGGTTTTCTCTCAGAAGCAGCTCTTTTCAAGTGCTGGTTTGAAAAATACTGACACCAAACTAATATCAAATTCTGCCTTTACTCTGGCCCACATTATAGTCATTTCCACCTCTACAATAAAAGGACAAACCCTTCCCCTTTAGGAGTGTCACACTGGAGGAGGAGAGATTTCTCCTCAGGAGTGACTCCTGAACATTTAACAAGAGGTATGATGATCCACTGACCACTTACCAGGAGATGGCTCAAAAAAGGCAACAGTGACTCGGTTCTCAATGAAGCCTCAAGGCAGAGCTCTGTGGGTTTTGCCACAAATTCTTCACATTTGTGTTTTCTGCCTTATTCACACTGGAGACAACTTCAGAGACCACCACTCGTTCATCTTTACTAATGTTAGTGATAATTCATGAAGGGGCCTTGCCCAATGTTTAAAAAGAACTTTCATAATGGGAGCAGCACAAGGTCAGCTGTGACATGAGGTCCTGTGGGAGAGCTGGTCAGGAGCTGCCTGAAAAGACTCTTGAATTTGCTCAGTCTCTGAGTATAATGGGATACAGAAGAGAAGAATGGCAGTGCAAGGCCACGGGGGTCCCTACAGCCTGTTGTGCCAGGGAGGAAGAAGGGTATGTTCCTTCCCTGTCTTCATGGGCCTTTCCTCCAGTGGAACAAAGCGTGTGTGTCTGGAGCCCTTTACGAAGATGCTGTTGTCCCTCACTGTTTCACTTCCAGCCTCAGCCTTGGAATGTGACAGAACTGGACTTACAATTTAAAACAAACAAGCTCCTCGGGTCGATCATCCTTCTGCATCTCACCTTTCTTTGCTTGCTTGGACAAAGTGCTTCCACATAGACACCTTCACATAAACCAATGGAGCTGAACCTCTTCTCTGCTCCTGCAGCATCGAGTTAATTATGAACTGCAGTCCCTTGCCAGGAAGAGTAACCACCTCAGACACTCTAATCAGACAAATTAGGGCACAAGAGGATAAAAACAGATGTACACAAAAGATATGCAACATGCATAATTTCAGCCACCCTTGAAGCAGGGACTCCTTACACAGACCCCTCCCTGCCTGCCTGCAGATTCTCCATTTTCTCCCGTTTGCCAGAGACAACAAGAGGAAACCTGTGTTCAGCTGTTCCCTCTGTGCAGAGATTAATTCATTGACAAGGCTCCTAGGAATGTGCCAGCTCATTAATTACCGTAAGAACTATGTCAGCAAGAAGTAGGCAAGGTGACTGCTGAAAATGGTCAGAGAGAACCATCTATTAGTGCTTGCTACCCTGGCCATTACATGCCAAAAACCAAACCAATAACACCTGGCAAGCTTTTCTTAACTATGAAATATCACAAATTGCACACTTTACTAATATAAAGTACTCATGTAGATCAGCATTGGAGAAGCAGACTACAAGGAAATTGGCCCCAGAAGCAAGTCAGTTCTGTTCCAGGGATGAAATTATTAAGATACTTCCAGTGGAGTCTTGGGAGTATGATGGGTCTCCCAGCAGTGGGAGGTGAGGTGGAAAAATCCCAGCAGCTTTGACATGCCACCTCATCTGTGCTTCTCTATCTGTTATTAACAGACAGGGCTGCCAGAAGGTGTCCCATAACAAACCCACTGGGACATGAGGCAGAGAGAGACCAGGTTCACTCAGCTAAGATCTCAGACTCAATATCTGCTTAGGTGAGCAAGTACTTGACTCAACTCTGTGCTGTCTACAAAGGCAGAGAAATGGCCACAGCCCGTTTCAGATCTCACAGCTGGTAGCTCTGTCTGGTGCCTCCCTCAAGGAGGGAACCGTGCACATCAGAGAGTCTCTGATTTGCTATTAAAATTCATCATTCCTCTTGTAAAGCCAACGCTGGGATAATGTGTCGGGGATTAGACCTAGGAAATCCATCAAGGCCAATACTTAGTCACACTCAAGTGCTTTTATGCCACAGTTGCTATGAGGAGCTCTTCAAAAACAGCCCCTTAAGAAGATCAGGAGAGCAGGGGGTCTCCCAGCTGCTGTGCAATTGAAGGCAGGGCCCTTCCCCAGACAGAGCCCATGCATTTTCAGTAAAGGGGCATTTGAATGTCAGGCGGTGGGAAGCAAAGTCTTGTCAATGCATCAAAGGTTTTGCTTCCCTTGGCTCAAAAGGAATTAAAGAAATAGAGAGAATAAGCTGGAGAAACTTAAGAAGGTTGTTTCAACTTGCACAGAGCTCAGGAGAGCTCTGGAGTATCTGTAAAAACAAGAAGGAAGATCCATGTTACAATTTCTTTCATTCTTCTCACATGGCTGGTGAATTTGTGTCCTGAGAGGAAAGGGCTAAATTAAGAGCTATAGTGTATCTTGCCACATTCCAAACCATCTACCCATAACCCTTGCAAAGCATGGCACTAAAACAGGAGGGGTCACCTTCCCTTGTGCCCCATAACCAGCCCACTTCCTTCTGGTGTTTTTGACAGATTTTCCTTTTATTTTTCACCTCTTCCTTTTCTTTGGCCAGTCTCACTGTAGTCATAGGGCTAGGAAACTTTAATTTTATCATCTGATATAAAAGGGATATGACAGATCCATGCTGTAAAATGCCAAGCATCAAGCCATAAGGAATTCCACAAATAACTGTTCAGATGTCCAAAGGGGGGAGGTGGCTCCCAAGGACTCGTCTAAGTGCACCAGCACTGCAGAGAGAGAAATGTGACTCTGTCTGGGTTTGCAAGGGCTTGAGAGGTCCTTGCACGTGCTGAGAGCAAGACCTGCCAGCAGGCAGTCAGGCCATGCCACCCCACAAAACCTTTGTCAGAGGCCATTGCCTCTGGGTGACAGCGTCGTCTGTGTCACACACCTGGAGCGACTGCTGGCCTTGAAGAAACCGGCATTTGCTGATGGAAAGCACAGAACCAGTGACCTCGTGTCCCCTAAGGGATGTTTAGTGAGTTGTGGGAAGAAATTAGTGAAGGAAACGTGTGAGAGAATCCCCTGGCAGTGATGAGGCAGGAACAGCCTGAAGATGAGCAGCTGTAGGAGGGTGTTGGTGCAGACCAGGGAGAAAGCAGAAAAGCCCGATGTGCTGGAGGAAAGAGGAGGAGCTGCTCTTCGGGAGAAGGGGGGAGGACGGGATGGGAGATTAAAGAGACATTTGGTGGGGGAAGGAAGGTGGAGAGGAACCTAGAAATGCAGGTTAGCAATTCAGATAAAATGGATTAGATGGGGATGAAGGCAGCTGGGAGAGACTCAAACATGAGATTAAGTGCACAAGGGAGCTGATGAGTGTCTGAGGGAAATGAAAAGCAGGGTCATCTGGATCCTGCTGATGGTTTTTAGAGGAGCAGAGTCTGAGCAGTTTGAGAGAGGGGATGGCCACAAAGCAAAACAGGTGTGCCTAAAACCCCAAGGGGCCCAGAGAAAGGCAGGGGGACTGCTAGACCTCTGGCATCATCAGACAGCAAGCTTAGAAACAGCACTGCCTGGAAAGCACAGGATTTCAGTGATACTGTGAGACCCAGCTGCACCCAGGGCTGCCAGGCACTGGACACATTGGTGGGTGATATTAAATGGGGTACAAACACTCTGCAAGAGTTCCTTACATTTTAGTCTCTGTTTAGCAACATGGTTCTCAGCCAGATGGACTTAGCTCCAAGCCAGCACAACAGACAGAGCTAAATAAGACAGTTCCAATCTCTGGGGACACACCACCACCCTGAGGGAGACTCTGAGTGGCCCCAGTACAACTCTCCCTCCCTAGAGGCAGACAAGTGCTTTTGAGCCTGCCTGGCTGGGCCAGACCCGACTGTGACCCCAGTGAGCTGGACATCACATGGCCATGGCATCGCTTGTCACACTGAGAGAAAAGGTAATTGAGAGGTCTGAACGGTGCCGTGAGCAGATGACAGCGAAGCAGAAAAAGCATTGGCTCCATTCCTTGATCCCTTTTCTGGGCTGGGAATCAACTCATATGCCAGTTTGGTCAGGCAAGAGCAACCACATTGCTGTGCCCCGGCTCCTTCCAGACTACACTTCTGTTTGCTTTCCCGTCTCATCCTTTAGTATTTCCTAAGAGATTCTTGCCTTGCAGGTCCTGTGAAATGGGCTGGAGCAGATGCTCACTTAGAGAGATCAGCTCCAGCATCATGGCCATCACAGAGTAATGAGTGGGACCACCAAATCTACCCCTTCATCGGGAATCTAGATGGATCTACCCTCGTGCTTGTGGATGGACACGTTGTTACACACAGGAGAGGGGATAATGCCTCCAAATTGGGCAGTAGATACTCTCACTGTAGGCCTGCTTACAAATACAAACACTAGCCCAGAAAACAGTGCAACAGCAAAAACACTCAGCCAAAAGCAGGGGTGCAGATGGTGCTTCAGTCCTCCTAAGATCAAGAAACACACGTTTAACTACAGCCTAAATGAGATTAACTTCAGGTCCTGGGTGCTACGAAGACCATGGGTTATCCAATTCGAGATACTTTCTCTGCTAACTGCCCAGTCAGGTGTGTAAATAGTTAATTCATTTTATAAAAATAGAGTTTATGATCCTCATGCTGCTGAGGAAATCTAAGGAAGAGAATAGCAAAGGCAAGAAGAAGCCAAGTCTGTAGACCAATTAATACTTTCCTTATTCTTACCATATCTTCCCTCATTTTCCAAAGGACCTGCAGAAACAGTCACATCTGATGGGGCCAGGCAACCACCCAGCCCAGCCCAGCAGCTGCCTCTGCTGCCTACAGTGACCCACTGCTCAAACACAAAGCACAGAGACTTATCTTTTCCCTTATTCCCGACAAACAAAAAGAGAAAAGCTGGGGGGAAAGAAGAGAAGACAAAGGGAAGAAAAGATGAACAAGTAGAACCTACTTTGAGCAATGGGGGTTAATCTGACTCAAAGCCTAAATCCATGTTAGCAGTTAATCCAGTTAGTAAGGCTTTCATTGGGAGCTTTGAGAAATCCTTTAACCTCTTGCTGTAAACCAGGAGCAGCTTAACAGCTCAATGTTCATGAGAAAAGCCTGTCAATAATGCCGCTAAGCAGGTATTTAGCAGGATTTAAAAAACAAGCATGTGACAACTCTTCTTTAATGAAGCAATTGGGCTTCTCTCCAGGAACCAAATGGTCACCATTTCCTTTAGTCTTGCCTGTGATCTGCTTTTCAAGATTCAAAAGAAGATGCAGCTCTAGTCCTGTCAACTTGTAATGTATTCCTTCCTGGGAAAAAAAAGCAGATGTTACTACTGTTTGGTTTTTTTAAAAAATAAATCTCATGGATTCTTTTGTCCTGAGAGATCTTTTCTTAAGAAGACTGCAGTAGTCAAAAAAAAAAAAAAAAGAAAAACAACAAAAACAACAACAACAAAAACCAAACAGCAAACTTCTCTGCAATTTTTTTTCCTTTCAGAGGTGTCTATACTGTTCCAAGGAAAGCAAGCTGACAAAGAGGTTTAACGTTTAAGGCTTCTTACCCTAGCCTGAGTCCGAGGATCAACAGTAAACCAAGGGTTTTTTTTTTTTACCATTTATCTGCAAAATCATTACATATTCACTCTACCTGCAGAGACTGGTTAAATATGAGTTAGATATAGTCCAGAAATCAAGCTGTCACATGTAGCCTGGTGCTGCATCCCAGTTCCTGGCAAAGGCAGAGTGTGTACATGTCTGGGGACACTGATGTACTGAAAGGTGAGCTTCATCCCTGTCCTGGGCGACCTGGCTGACCAGAGGCAGGTGATTGTCCAGACTCACCCACCCTTGGCTTCTCTGGGTGTGCAGCTGGTGGAGGGCTTGTGAGGATGCACAGCTGTCCTCTGGACTGTGCTCCCTTACCCCTCTGACACTGGTCATGGTAGTGCCATCAAAGAATATTTCAGGTACAGTTGCTTTAATTATCTGTGATTTGCTACATATTCTCTCAAGTACCCATTTTTTAATATGTGAAGCCCTTTTTGAGCTGCAAAGCCCCCTGGAAGCCAGACCTTTTGGACAACAGGGTAGAAATCCCCGCACTGCCACGGTGGGGACCATCATCAGCCTGGAAGGCTCCAGTA